>NW_021940682.1:12652631-12694049 GCF_001715985.3 Manacus vitellinus
GTGCCTTTGCTTCCACTCGCAGTAGCTTTCTTGGCGATGTAGCACAAGAGCCGCTGTTTCCAGATTGTCAGCTACCGGGACATTGTCGCTCTTTCCTGCCAGTTGGCTAAAAGCAGCTTCCTCAAGAATCCAGTTTTTTAAGTGTGTGGGTCGGTTGGAATCCTTTTTCTTGCCCAGCTAGACTGCACACAACATGTAAGTCTGCAAGGACCTCCCTTGCTAAGTACAAAGCCAAGGCCTTGCTGGGCTCCTGTTTTGAGACACACTTTATATTAATACATTGAAACAGTCAAGCCAGCTAAATTTATGCATTTATTACCATTATTTATACTATTCCTCCATTGTTCCTCAACAACTTGAAGTAGTGAACATGCCTTAAGTGGGAGGTGAAAGGGAAGAAAGAGGAAGAAAAGAGAACTGGGATTTAATGATGGTGACAGCAGCCAAGCCTACAGCATCCCTTTTCCTTTCTACAGACAGAACAAAAGACAGCATGGGCAAGTCACCAAGTGTCTGACATAAACTGGCGCTAGCTGTGGTGGGGATGTGTGGCAAAGCAGAAACTTAAGCACAGGAAAATGTATTTCCAGGACTGGGGCCAAAACAATCTGTGCTACAAGAGTGAAATATATGGCATCAGCTTGAACTCTTGAGTCAATACTGCATTAAATGAATGAAGCAGCCCAAACCTCAGAGCTATTAATTCAGCTGTCTCAACCCTGAATGTATTGGGAATTTGGGCTACAGATCTGGTTTTTTCCCTGCCCTAGTAGTAACCATATATATCCATGCCCTGTGTGTGCTCACATGTTACACAGTGTGGATACCTAGTTGGGCCACCTTGCAAATCAGATAATGATTACGTCTGCCTCTGTTGCCAACAGGTTAGAGTATAAACCTCAGGTTTGGGAATAACACCTGAGGCTGCTATTTCTGGCTTTTCTAATTGCATGTCTGGTGATCTTGGGCAATTATTTCATCATTCCCTACTACAGGTTCCTTGACAGCATTATGCCCCTCCCTCCACTGAAATCACATAATACCCATGGATGATATATAGTATCTGAAGTTCCCACACTATTATTTTGCATCGTGTGCAAATTCAGACAGACTCACTTGAGGCCCAAGATCTCTTGCAGAGGCCTTGCAGAAGGTTTGCCTCCTACTGCTTTGGATTTGTTAATGCCAAGACACTGGGATCTGGGTGGTTTGTTGGGTTTTCGTTGTTTGTTTTTTTGGTTTTTTTTCCCCCCTGTGTTCTTTGCAATGAGGGCCTATAAACACCACTTACCTGATTGCTACTTTTGCTCACTTTTGGCTTGTACTTCCAACCTCATTTCTTATGAACCATTCAGTTCTCTTTTTACAGTTTTCACATTGTCTAGAGTATAAACAGATAAAGGCCAGAAACTGCAGAACAAATCCTGAATAACAGGTTGGCCAGTGTCAACTGAACTTGGTGGTTGTGTTAAGTTTCTTTTCCAAAAGATGATTAAAACTCCCTCAGGCTCTGAAATTTAATTTTAGGTGCATTTGTCAAATTCTGACAAGGAAAATGGGAGAGTTTTCAGAGACAAGCAGTTACTGGCAGGCATTCAAGTGACTTTACCTGCTGGCAGCTTGGTTCCACATGCTCATGGTTCTTCTAGGTGATGGGATGGACTTTTTCGTGCCAAATCACGGAATCAGTCATCTGGTCCAACCTCCCTGCTTAAGCAGGGTTGTCCTAGAGCACATGGCACAGGATTGTGTCTAGATGGTTCTTGAATATCTCCAGTGAGGGAGACCCCACAACCTCCCCGGTCAACCTGTTCCAGTGCACAGTAAAGAAGTTCTTACTTACATTCAGGTGGAACTTCCTGTGTTTCTGCCCATTGCCTCTTGTCCTATTGCTTGGCACCACCGAGAAGAGCCTGGCTCCATCCTCTTGGCACCCCACCTTTACATTTTTGTATACAATGATGGGGTACCCTCTCAGCTATCTCTTCTCAAGGCTTAACGGGCCCAGTTCCTGCAGTCTCTTCTCATAAAAAAGTTGCTCCAGTCCCTTAATCATCTTTGTAGCCCTCCACTGGACCTGCTCCAGGAGCTCCATGTCTCTCTTGACCTGAGAAGCCCAAAACTGGACACAGCACTCCAGATGTGCCTCAGCAGGGCTGAGTAGAAGGGCAGGATCACCTCCCTTGGCCTCTGGCAATGCTCTTCCTAATGCACCCCAGGACACCATTGGCCTTCCTCGCCACGAGGACACACTACTGGCTCATGGACAGCCTGTTGTCCGCCAGGGCTCTCACGTCCTTCTCCTCAGAGCAGCTTTCCAGGAGGTCGGCTCCCAGCCTGTGCTGGTGCTTGGGGTCATTCCTCCCCAGGTGCAGGGCCCTTGTTGCATTTCGGAAGGTTCGAATCATAGAATCATAGAATCAGCCGGGTTGGAAAAGAGATCATCAAGTCCCACCCTTGATCGTTTCACAACGATTTCAAAATAGTTGTTTGTTGGTTTTTTTCTTTTGTTTGGGTGTTCGTGGTTTTGTTGTTGTTTTTTTTTGTTTTGTTATTGTTTGTTCGTTTGTTTGTTTTTCTTCGCAAGGTGATTTGTTTCCCTTCCCGCGCGGTTCCCGCCGCCGTGCCCCTCCCGCCCTGCGGGGGCGCTGCCGGCACCGCAGGCTGTAGACGGCCGGAGCGCCGGCAGCCATTGCCGTGGCGGCGGGCCGCATGCGGGGCCGGCGGCAGCGGGGGTCGGGAGGTCCGGGGCTGCTGGACGTGGGACGGGCGGGCGGTGAGGGCGGGGAGCGCGGGGCTTCGCGTCGTGGGCAGCCGAGGCAGGGGTCACCAGGCCACCCGGGCCGCCGGTGCGCCACTGGTCCCTCGTTGTCTGAGGAGCTGCTTTCCGGGCACGGCTGCAGGTAATGCGGAGTAAATAATGGGGAGGTGGGTGGGTGGGGGAAATCCACGTTTAAATAATATCGGCATTCGTGACGACGTTTTCATGAGAACCAAAAAAAACAATGTTAAAAAGGCAGAAAGCTTCGCTTTAGTTGCTGATACCGGGCGGATGGCTCTGCTGGCGGTCATGGGGGTTTACGTGTGCAATTAATGCTGAATTTCCCTGCGTCGCTTGGATTTCACGGCGCTGCTCCTGCCCGCGGTTAGGGTAGGTCCTTGGCCTCGCTGTTGGTGGCTTGTTCTCATCACACGGGGATTTAAATCAGTGTGACTAGCACGCCTTAGCTCTTATCTCGCTGTGCTTTGCTGTGGGATATTACAGGTAGTTTTTCAACGCATTGTAATTCTCAATAAATCTTGGGTAAATACTTCGAATACAGCGTGAGTCTGTAAGAAGTGGCCTGCAGGGCCAGGCCAGCGGCCCATGTAGCCCTGTATTCTTTCTTTCAAGAGCAGCATTAGCAGATGACAATTACAGAGAACTTGTCAGCCTAAGTACTGTAATACTTGGTTGTTTGCAGGGCTAGAAGACATTTTGCTGATCAATTCAAAATGTAGCAGCAAGAAGGCCACGACTTTACAGACAGTCAGGATGCCAAGGAGCAGTGGTAAGTAGGAGCTTGTTGCTGGAACGGTGTCAAGGAGTAGGTAACATCTGTGACATAAACTTTTCTTCAGTGCTTTCCTTCCACAGGTAAAGGGAGAAACTCTTGTGTTCAGTTTCTACTGGTGCTACGTCCTCCACTGCAGTTCCATGTCCTGCAGGTTCTTCATGTAACTTAGACGTAAATTATATTTTGCAATGCTAGGCATTACAGCTGTAAGTTTTAGGGACAGATTATTCTTTTTCAGTTGTTGCCTTTTTTTTTTTTTTCTGATCTGGGTTTTTTACTTCTTTTTAGAAGTAATTTCTCAGTATGATATATCTGTTGTATAAAAGCATTTAGTTTAAAATGGACTCCTGGCAAATTATTGTATTTTTGTGTTGTGATTGAGCTGAAATTTAAAAAGTAATAGCAAAAAAAAATTGTTAGATCAAATTCTTTCTTGGATAAAAGTCTCTACAAAGATGACAGTGTTTCAAAGGTACATTATACCTGTTGGACTTTTGTGAGGCTCACCTGGAATATTACCTCTTCTCAAAGAAAGAGAACTAGTGATTGGCTCACCTGCATGTGTGCAGCAAAGTTTATTTGAAAAGGCTCTGAGGCAGGTTGAACATATTCTTTTCCTCCATGGAAGGGAAATGAGTGTGATTCTCCTAATGACACTGATTACCTTAAAATTCTTGGGAAGTCCCACTGAGCTTAGAGGGATAATTCTGTAGAAAGTGCTTCATACTTCGACCTAGAGCATCTGTCTCTCTCTCACCATCTTAATTTCAGAGTTCTTCTTGTTAATTATGTTGATTTTCATTAGTCTAGCATGGCATCTGTGCTACAGCTAATTTTTCCATCTTCTTTGAGACCTTCAGACTATACTTTAAAAGGGAAGAAAAGAGGATGCAATTATATTTCCATTGGAGATAATGCTGATATGGAAGTTCTTCAGGATGGCATTTAATATATGTTTTAAACCATGGAATTTGAAAGCAAGTTCTCTGTAAAGTAATCACATTTTGTTTTAAGAATCCAAGTGGAATTGTTGAAGTGACTTCTTCCTGCACCAAATGCTGACCAATGGATCCAATATATTTTTGCTGTTTATGTCTTGGAAAATTGAAAACTTTAATAAATGCTTCTGTTAAAACATCTTAAATTCTGTAGGCTGCTGGAAATTACAGTTGAAATGGAATCTGTTTAACGGCTCAGGTTTCTGAGGTATAAATGTGAAAACTGATGTGCATCTCTTTGAATAATTGTTTCTTTTCAGTTTTGGACCGAGTACAGAGCTTTTTACCACAGATGGCCCAGGCAAATGATGAGCTGAAAAGAAAAATGATAACAGCACCAGCTCATCAATTTGATATTGAAAATCTAGACAGTGCAACAGAAAAAGTTATAGAAATGGTAAGTACTTACTATGTTTTTAATTTTATAAAGTAAATTTAGATGTGATTAAAATAACTCTCTGATCTTAGAATGAGCTAATATGGTAGATAAGGTGAGGTCTTTACTATTTTAGTCTGTGATCTGCTAATGCAAAACATAGATATAATAAAAATGCTTATTTGGTTGATACTTACAACTTGGTTTTCAAACTTGCAGAATGGAATGACTGAAGATGGAGTAGTTTAGGACCAGAGTAAGACATACTTTTGAATCAGCAACTCTGAATCAAAAGTCACAAATTCTATTTTAAATATCTCCTAGGAAAATTTGGGTTAGAAACTGGACAATTATATTGTATGCCTAGTAAGGCATAACAAGACTTTAGTGTAAGAGTAGTAACTGGCTTTAAGTTGTGCTCTGTCAGTATTTTTAGGACTGACTATAGATCTTGAGTTTAGAAAAGTTGTTATGTTGTTGTGATCCTTTGTTGCTGGTATTTGTCTATTTATTCACAGTCACATCAATATTTTCTTTCTAGTTTTAACTAAAGTGCTGCAGCCACATGCTTAGATAAGAAAATTTTAATATGAAGGTGGTGTGTGCATGACCCAGCCAAGTGCCTTCTGGCCTGCAGACCCACAAGGTAAAAGGCAGAGATAAGGCAGCCTGGGGTTTGGTGTGTGAGCTGTCAGAAAAATTTACTGGCCACTGGTTGGATTCAGGCCTTATATTTGCTATAGGGCAAGATAAATTACAATTTAAATATTTAGGCATCTCTTCATGATATTTGTCATAGTCCTAGGAAAACCCAAAAGTCTTTCATATTGTGGTTGTGGTTTTCTTATGGTAGTAGGATGTTTCATGTGTTTGCTTTATGTTTTACTCCAATGATAGAAGTGATACAGAAATGTATAATATGTTAACCAAGATCTTTTTTTTTTTCCCCAGAATGTGGCTGTAGTTGAACTGAGTGATTCTGATACAGATGAGGAGATGCTAACTTCAGAAGATGACTCGGAATCTGAAGATGACTCTGTCAGCGATGAAGTGACAATAGACAACATTAAGTTTCCTAAGCAAAAGGGAGAAAAGGGCAAAATAGAAATTTTGGACAGCAAAGTGAATGAGTAAATCCATTTTATTTTACTTTAAAAAACCCAACAAAACCAACTCATGTCTTCTCACTTTGAAGACTTGGCCCTTAAAACTATTTTGTTTCCCAGTGTAGCATCTCTTGTGTGAAATGCTACAGTTTACGTGGTGGAGAATTCAGGATCAACTCATGACTGAAGGAGGCTGGGTTTCTGAAGATTTAAGTACGATTTGATGCATCCAAAAACATGGACATGGACTTTGTAGTAGATTAGACTGAGAAAGCAGCTTGAGTAAGGATCACTTGAACGAATTAAGTTAAAATTCTTGTTCTGTTGCTTTGTTGAAAAGGGCTTTTTTAATAGTATGATAGACATTTTTACTTCAAGGGCAAGAAAGAGTTAACTAGGAAAAAAGCTTTGTTTTTATATTGTTATGTACAATGTCTTCCATATTAAACATTATCTTAAAGTACCTCAGAGGTATGTCTACATTGCATTCATGACAATGACTGCTGAACACCAGAGCAGTGGCTGAGGTCCTTTCCAGCTGGGCTAGCATGGGTAAGGACAGCCATGGCAGAGGATTACTTACTCTCTTCCTGCATTGAGCTCTGCACCTTTACGGGAATGTTACAAGCTCACATGTGAAACATTTGTGGCTGTGCCAATAACCTCCATATTCAAATGGTCCACTGTGCCTCTGGGGTGTTACAATTGCTTTAAGTTACAGTTTTCATCCCCCACTTTCCCTGCTACATTTCCATTCTCTCCATTTGGTTAACAGCTGTCACTGTCAGAAGGATAAAAAGGTGAATTTTCAGCTGGCCTGTACTTAGGTTAGCTTGAAACAATTGTGAAACTAGGATCAGTGAGTCTCATTCATACTTACCTGAGATGGATCAAATACAATGATTTGGGCTGTTGTATTTACTTCATAGATTGGTTTGTATTTCAGAAGTGTCTGTCATGCTGGATGTTATTGTTTCTTAAAGAAACTTTGTATTTTTTACACCATTAAAGTAAAATCTTCTATATTGTATTTGCTCAAATATTAAACTTAATGTCATGAATTGAAGCCTGCAGTTATTTACAAAATTTATTTTGAATCCCATACTTAAAGCTCCAGTTTTAGTATCTGTTTCTGTAATATTCGTGATAAGAAACAACAAGGATTCTGATCTTCCTTTCACAATGTGACTTAAACATAGAATGAAGACACGATTTACTGGGATTAGATGATTAAACCACTGAATATTTTAGCAAAGGGGAAGGATGGGAATCAAAGAATCAGACTGCTACCTTTAATGGCAGCACACAGATCAGATGAAGCTTTGGGTGGTGTTGCATTCTAAGAGCAAGTAGTCTTAGTAGGCATAGTTTGTTAGATAAGGTTTCAATCTATAGAACGTTTTCTTCCAACAGAAAAAAAGTTTTAAAGCCAACATCTTACCTTGGTCATTTTACAGGAGATTTTCCCACAGATTAAAAAAACCCCGAAAGTATGAAATACAAAATAATAATCATGCTGTATGAAAGAGTGATAACAGTCCACATGCACAACACAAGAAGTGATTTTAATCTGTTAATGTAATCACCTTTCAAATTGCAGGCAGATCACACATTCTGTATCAACAAAAAGGTAGAAAATATTTTCAGTAACTTTAGCTTGATATGCATAGTTTAACACCAATGTTGAACTCTGTATGTACTATACAAAGATCATAGTAAGTGCACTTTCTTGCATTGATTTATGTATGGCACAAAGGTTTTTGTACTGCTGAAGAATCACCAGAGCAGAGTGTTTAATTGCTACTGTAAAACTTGAACTGATTTATAGCAAAAATGGCATAATCAGTATATTTTAGTTCAAGCCTAATGACTAATGATTTAAAATCATGTAAGTATTATGTCACAGAAATACAAAGTAGGCATGTGAGAACTCATTCTTCAGTTCTATTAAAAAAAATAAACTGAATCATGTTCTAGGGTTTTTTTGGTGGGGGGAGGCAGGAATTGTGCTACCAACTGTTGCTGCTGCATAATTTAAATAATTTCAGGGTAATTTCAAAAAGCCTTTATCTGTCAGTGAGACTAAAGTTTGGATTTGATTTATAGAAATTTATCCATGGAATGAGTGTTTTGTTTTGTTTGCTTAGTTGTAGCACTGCAGACAGCATATCCTAGGCATGGTGTTGAGTGCTTCATGTAGTCATCAAGATTCAAACTCTGCTGAAAGTTTACTTCCCAAGTGAAGCTGTTACTTTAATATTCCACAGTGATAGCCTTGGTTCTGAGATATTCATGAAGAGCTTCTTCACCTGTACAAGCAAAATATTCCCCTGTTAGAATAGCAGCTAAATGAGAGAATGTTGTCAGGCTGTAACTATTATTAAGAAAAAAATTTAAAATGCTGTAGCCAATATTTGAGTCCATAAAAACAATGGGAACTAATTACTTTACCTTCCCACTGAGATTTACAGAACTGTTTTGACAAGAAGAGGTCAAACCCAACAGATGTGGAAAGAAAAAAGAGCTGGAAAGAAAAAAGAGCTGGAATTTAACAGGCAGCCCCCCGGCTGGGACTGGAGCAGCAGCAGTATTTAGATGGCCACTGAGAGCTCATAGATGAATTTATGAACTTTGCTTTGCCTGTGTTAAAGTTTATAGGTGTAGAGAAGCTGTGTAAAAATCAGTAATCTTTTTTTTTCCCTGTTACCATCACTCAGTTTCAGGAAATGGCTTTGGAAATTCCAAAGGCAAAAATGTGTTGTGTTAGTGAAATTTGGCTTTCCTTTTTTTCCTTGTCCTGAGGATTGATCTGTCCAGACTTGTAAAGTTTCTTTGACAAGGTAGACTTCAATTTTTTTAAAAAACTCGTTTTGTAAAGAAAATATTTTTAATGCATCTTTCTCTGTGGCTGTTGGCAAATTTTGGTGACATTTTAAGGCATAAAAAAGTTTCCCATGCTCTTTAAAGTTTACAGGAGAAACCTAAATTAGTGTCCTTTCTGAGGGGAAAAAAGATTTTGGCCAGTATCTTTGTTACTTGACAGCATTTTGTAGCCTGTAGGCAGCTCTGGACAAGTTGCAATTTGACTGCTCTGAGAGCAGTTGGAGGGGGAATATTCTGTGTGCTATAGCATTATTTAGTAAATGTACAGGAAGAGCTGAATGGGAGGTATTGAGGTGTGAATATTGAAGGAAGGGAGAGAAACTAGATTACTGTAATTGGAGGAATTGCAGGAAGTGCATCCACAGCTCATGTTTTACTGGATACCCTGTACACAGGCAAAATGTTTTGTTCATTGATTAGGACTCTCAGATGAGAAACAAGAGAGGGAGAGAACAACTTACCTAAATCTTTCCCAAAGCCAGACAGCTTAAATCCACCAAATGGTGCTGCCACATCAGTTTTGTTATATGTGTTAATAAAAACTGTTCCAGCTTCTAGCTTTTCACTGACATAGAGAGCTTTGCTTATGTCTTTTGTGAAAACTCCTGAAGCTAAGCCATATTCTGTGGCATTTGCCCGCCGCAATACTCCATCGACATCCCTGTGGGAGAAAGAAATTATCTAATTGCATCTAGGTAAAGTAAACAAGTGTTAGCCACCTTCCACCTTCAGTGGGACTGAAGCACCTTTTCTCATGGCCTGCCTTCTCCAGGGAGCCTTTTTAAAGCCAACTTGTTAAGGAAGGATCGGTGTGTCAATCTGACAGATCCATGGACATTCACAGCCTTGCTTCAAACTTGTGAAGCTTTTGGCCTTACGTTTCAATGGTTAATATCTACACTGAGAAATGCCACAGGAAATGTTGCTGTATGCATACCAACTTTGCTCAGCTACTGTACAACTTGGGGATTAAAGCAATACAAGAATACTTGTAAAACAGAGCTTGGCAGCAGATGATGAATCAGTTTGCTAAATTTTTGGCCAGCTTTACAAGTTAATGGAGAATAAATGCTGAAAGTCAGCATTTATTATTATGTCTTCTATCAAGACACAACTTTTCAGGCCATTTCCAGAGTACTTCTTTTCTATTTGCATGTCATCTCCATATAGCTTCAAAAATCCATAACAGTTTAAAACTTTAAAAAATTCAATACAGTTCCTTAGCGCTGTACATAACTTATGGATGTGAAGGGTTATCTATGTGGCTCGTTCTTAACTGCGTTATCAAAGTGCAGAAAATGAAACCTGGTGGAAATACTTATATGAAGTTTCTATGTAGGGTTTCAATCTCATCTGTGTGTAAAATAATTCTTATGCTCTGAAATGAAAGATATTAAAACTGGCAGTTTACAAAACATACAGAGGAATTTTCATTTGCAACAGTAACATGCCAGTGCTACACAATGCACAACAACACTTCATGGTCTTTTGTGACAGAAAAAATCAGCAATTCCACTGGGAAAAATACACATTTTGTAATTTAATTGAGCTGTTGCAATTACCACATCAACTTCAATAAAACATTTCCCTGAAAACTAAGTCTTGTTTAAGAACTGGCACTTAGGGTTGCATTCTATCCTGTCACACATTGCCAACAGCATTAGGTCTATATTGATATGGAGCAGGATACCCCCTACTAAAAAAATGTATTTTCTCAGAATTTAGCTGGAAGAGGATCTAGGTATTCAGATTGGTCTAACAAGATTTAACAAAATACTGAATATGCTATCACTTCTTCACTTAGGGGGGAAATAGGAAAATGAAGTTTCTAACAGTGACAAGAGGAGAACATACCCATTTTTAAATTTAGAAATCACCATCACAGGACCAAAGGACTCTTCCTGGGCAATATACATATGGTCTTCAACATCTGTGAATACAGTGGGTTCCATGAAGAAACCTAAATAGAGGATAGAACATTGTTTGAGCATGGTAAAAGTGCTTAATGGTATCCTATTGTCCAGGCCATCTCTTTGCCATACTTTGAGGTCATAAATAAGTTACAACTTGAAACAGAAAATAGATATGAATGAAGTAGGAATGGAAATGCATGTGTATGAGCACCAGAGAAACGTCAGTAAAAAGGGTAAAAGCCTGGCCTGTATTGATCAGTGACAACACATGCTGTTCCCTGCCAGGCCAGAGGGTCTGCATGTCACAGGCCAGGTGATTCCTCAGGAGAAGCCCCTGTACTCTGACAGCAGGAAGACAAGGTTACAGCCTGTTGCAGAGGCCACTGTAGCCATAAGGATCTGTATATTCCAAAAAGAGAAATACATGCCTGAGGCAAAGGATTGCCTCATAATGACTGCTCATTTCTGAAGGGTGTGAAGACTTGTCCAAAAGCTAGCTCATCATTGTCAATTAAGAACTGTCCTGGTGTTATACACAAGCAATCCCTATGTCTTGGTGAGTGATTGTATTCTTCTCTGAGAGTGTAAAATCAGTTTCAGAGATTTTATATAAATTCCCTTCCCTTCCCTAAGATTTCCCATTTAGTTTTGTTACACAGATTTCCTATAGTTATGAGTCTCTACTTTCATTTTATTTAGGAATGCAATCATTATGTTTTGAAACTCTGATGTAAATGTTTTTTCTTCATTATCAATGAAGGACAGATGTCCATGAGAAAACGTTGGTTTTGTGTCTGCCCATTGAGCTTGGTGTGCATGTTGTCAAGATAGCAAAAAAAGATTTTGATAATAATACCTCTGCTAGTAGTTTCCTCAGTCAGCTTTAGTGTTAGTGTGATCTAAAGGAATATGATTATACTTATGGCTCTTGACAGTTCAAGGGTGTTACAAGAAAAGCCTTAACAGGAATAAATAAGCAAAACATTCCCATACAGACTAGACTCTGATTCAATGTCATAACTTACACTTCAGTTGCACAGCTTCTCATAATGTGAGACTTTAAAGCCCTGTGGTATCATAAGCTCACCTGGTACTATTCCCATGATAATACAACTTCACATAATGCAGCTGAGGCAATTGTGATGGCTTTTGCATAAAGTGTAAACGTTCCAAATACCTCTGAAAAGTATTTTACCTGGTCTACATACTTGTCTTCCTCCATACACAAGAGTGGCTCCTTCTTTAACTCCAGTTTCACAATATTGCAGCAGCTTTTCCAAATGTGCCTTGTGATTTTGTGGACCATGATCTGTAGATCTGTCAAGTGGGTCACCAATTTTCATCTTTTTTATTTCTTCAACCTATGAGTTACCCAATTAAAATGAAGTTACATAACATAGCAAATACTTGTTACAGTGACCAGAGATTTGTGATGCTGCATTTTTTTGTGCTATGAAGATAAGCTCTAAGAAAGGACTGGATTCTTTGAAGATGTAATGTTCCTCCCTTTTTAAAATGAGGCTTTGTCTTTTGTTTCTAATCTCTAGTTAATTCTGAAAGTTTTTCATGCAGTGCTCACGTATATATTCTCTTCTGCTATCAAGACAGACATGTAAAATGTTAGCTTTTACCAGTGCTAAATGAGTTATGACAGTGGTTTCCTGTTCTTGAGCAAAATAAATGAATTCTCCAATGGTACAGTGTGGTGACTATTGGACTTTTAGCAGTGATCTTTGTATTATTCTATCTATACTTGCAATATGCTTTTTTTTAAACTTCACAGCAGCCTTCTTCAATCCCATTGACCTAAGTTCAGTAATTATTTTTAATCTTACTTTCCTAGTTAAATACGAACTATCACTAAAGGTACAGTATCTATTTAAATGTCACTTATTTGTGCATTACTGATGAAAATATCTCCCTTCAATGCTTCCTCTTAACCCTGTAAGAAGTTCCTGAGAAGCAGCATTGCCTATCATAAGCAATAACAAGAAATTAAGCAACTGAAAATAAGAAATATAAGTGTCTATAAAACTAGTGGATCTTTCTGTCACAGTAAAACATTACTTAAACTTTAGTCCTTGAATATCTTACCACTTTACTAACAAACTCATCATGGATTGATTCTTCCACAAACAACCTGCCAGCAGCAATGCAGTTTTCTCCTTTGTTGAAATATACTGCTCCCATACCCTGTTCAGGAAAAAAACATTAATATTTATATGCATCCTTTTGTTCAGTCTTCCTTTCATTCTGTTCCCTTGGGTTCCATTCAGTGTTTGTTACCCTCAGACTGATCTCATAACTGGGAAACACGCTTCTGTGGAGACACATAGCTCAGGATGAACCCCTGAGCAGTGCTCTGTCCATTCCATCAGCCTTCCACAGAAACATTGGCTGCAGCATCACACAGAAGAGGGCTGGCAGCATGACCACTAAATATAAAACTGTGCTAATCCACTGAGCAATACTGCTTGTGTCAAAAGTCACATGGAACTGGGTGAACATGACCTAACTCTAATCTGCAGAGAATCTCCTATTTCAAGAGTGTGGATTCAGATCCCATGTAGTTTGTTCCTTTTTATTTACCAAGGACTGATACCTGCCATTGATTTTCCAGGGGCTTAGGGAGGTGGGGGAAGTAAGAGCAGGACAAATAAAATCCCTAAAAAGTTGTTTTCTGGCAGCTGGAAAGGCCTAGGGTCCTGGCATTGGTAGGTATAACCAGAATCACACGTTAGTGTCAAGTGTGTGGTAAAAAAGCATTGACTCACAATCACTTAAAGCCAGCAATGCCAGGAATAGGCCAGGCTCTGCATTACCCATTCACTTGTACAGGTGAGAACAGTGGTGGGGCCAAGCAGTGCACTGACTGCAGAGTTCCAGCTTTTATTATTTTTCATGTATACTTCACTGTGTAGTCACTCAGACTCTTGTCCTGCCAAAAGACACTCCAAAAATGGTGAAAGTGTTTAAGTTTCTTCCTGGTAGCAGTACCTACTTATGCTGGTTTAGAGAATTCACAGAAATAGCTCTTTGGATAAGAACAGTGTGGAAGAACTTTGTTTACTTCTCAATGATTGAACTGCATCCAATGTCACTTTGATGAATCAGATTACTTGAGCAGGAAATAAGCTCCCTAAATCCACTCAATTTCTCATTTGCCCATCTTATTTATGAACTTTAAACATTATGGCTTGTTGGGAAGGTGAATTATTATGGCTGATGATGTATGAAGAACTATATGCCAACAGGGAGCTCAATTCTTTGTTTTGTTGTCTTTTCTAAAGTATATTTCTTGTAGTACTGATCCCTGCCTTTTTGGTGCAGCACGGACAGTTTAATTGTGCTGGCATAAAGAAACATCCTGTAGAAAAAGAATCTGAGTCTGTTTTCTATGAGATTGCACATTTTTTCATGCAAGGGCTCCCTGGTAGGTTTTCTGGCAAGTCAAGAAGAATATTGCAGTACTGTGAGGATGCATCACAAAAGCTTTGAATATATTTTACTTTGAAGCAACATTACCATTTTTACAGCTCTGTCAAGTTCACAGTCGCTGAATATGATCAGTGGTGATTTACCACCAAGTTCAAGAGAAACTTTCTTCAGATTAGCAGCTGCACTGTAAAAAAACAAAAATAATCATAGAAACCAAATTTTTAATATCTTATTTCATTATTTTCTTTGAATCATAACTAGTGAAAATGTATAAACCTCTATTTTCCAATATGACTTAGTAGAATTCTACACAGCAGTAAACAACCATATGCAGTTATGCTTTTTCATTACTGCTGCATGCACAATATAACTAATAAGATACTTCACAACTAGATTAAGCAGTGTTTATTTATTAATCTTTTGCTGAAAGTACCTCTTCATGATCTGTTTACCAGTTGGTGTTGAACCAGTGAATCCAACCTTGCGAACATCTGGATGTTCAGACAGGTGCTGTCCCACTAAGCCACCTATCAGGGTGAGGAAAACAGTGTAACAGGACAGTATACAGGTAATTTTTACTACTCCAGCAGCATTGTAATGCAAAAGGAGCTAACAACATGTCAATCAAGTACAAAAAGACATCCTTATTTATATTTACAGCTTTTTTCATATCACTATGAAATATTTCATATTAGTTAACTTGGATCACATCAGTGCCTTCAAATTCCCCCGTCTGTTTAGACTAAAGAATTTCCCAATATTCCACTGTATGTGGAATTATCTGATTTGTAACGAAGCCTGACCCATACAGTTGCTCTGTTGCTTTTCTCCCTTGGGGGAAAGAGGAAAATGGTGACATCAGGTAACACAGTATGGACTGTGACTTACCTATAGTGATCAATATGCATCTTATCAACTTGCTCTAAGTCTCACAGTCACATTTAAATCCACGTGATGATAAGATTAGGAGAAAAATTAAGTTTTACAATCAAGTGAAACGTGTCTCTGTAACATATTCTTTTCCAGACTGTTCACACTATTTGTGTGAATTTGCAAAGGGCATAGGCTGAGAGCTCTTACCAACAACTAGAGCCAGTTGACATATAAATTTTTCCTATTCTCTTCTGAAAATATGTGAAATCACTGTATGACATAGGTGCAAGTCTCTTATCTGTGGAGATACATGTGCTTATGTAATAGGTAAAGTCCTAGTTCACCAGTTTTAGCATGACCTTTTCTCCCCAGAAAAATGATTAGTTGAAGTTTTACCTGAACCAGGCAGAATATTTATAACGCCCTTAGGAAATCCAGCTTTAGCTGAGAGTTCTGCAAACTTCAAGGAAGTCAGAGGTGTGACCTAAGTAGAAACATTTGGATTAGGCCTCCTATTTTAATTAAATGCATGATGATAGCTTTTACATTCAATACATCTTAGTTTTGATGCAATATTCCCCTTATTACAGTATTGACAAATTAAAAGTGAGGGCTTCTTGTGGAAAATAATTCATTCTTGAAAATGAGAGTAGTGCCAGAGCAGAATTGGAGACAATCATTACCTTGTATCATCGTGGCAATTTGTATTATTATACAGGCACTTTAAAACATATGACACAGTCAACCCATGGGTACATATGATGGATCAAACTATGGGTGAAATTTGCTAGATTGCCTGAATTATTTTTCCTGAACAGGGGCACCTGGGCCATCTGTATATTCCTTTTTGCTTTTACCTGAGCTGGCTTGAGCACGAGCGTGTTGCCTGCAGCCAAGCATGCTGCGCTCTTCCATGCAAGCATCATCAGTGGGTAATTCCAGGGGATAATAATTGCACAGACACTTAAAACAGGGAAAAAACAGGGAAAGATTACATACTTGATGGCAGCTTTTCAATGGCTTTTCTGCATATCAAGGCTGTCACCATAAAGAAAAAAGTGATACTTACCCTAATGGTTCTTTCTTGGTGAATGTTAGATTATGGTTTGGCCTGGCCTGATTAATTGGAATTGTAGCACCCTAAAAGACAGAGGAGGAACAAATCTTCATACTGTTTAATAAGTTTTATTCAAGTACATTTGCCATGTAAGTTTGTTTTGGAAAGCTACAGAGTAGGCTGCAAAATCACAAGCATTTTTGCACCAGGGAAAGGGGTGGGGATTCTTCTACTGTCTGATTGCCTACTGTGGATATTGTAATCAGCTCCTGAATGAAATAAAAGCACAGATAACAATAGTATCAAAGAACATTAAGTGAGGGTCTGATGGACAAAAAAGAGCTGGATTAAGTTCTTGATTGTGGATCTTAAAAGATACTTGGGGAAATGCTCTTGAACCTGAGCCACATATTGTGCCATCAAGCCTTGGTCAGACTGTAGCATAGCACATGAGTCTCTGCACTTACCTGCATGATAAGCACAATGATATTCTGTTCCACGAATAATCAAGTGCTAACTAAGCATGCATATGTACTGTGACACCTTAGCTGATTTCTTAGATCTTTAGGGTCACATTCTAAATCCATATTCTCCAACTGGAGGTGGATTACCTTTTTGTATTGACAGGGAGACCCATTCTAGGTAAAATTCTAATTATGGTTTAGTTTTTGATTCCTCGATTACTTTTTCCTTTTACTGTTTTTTTGCACTGTTTCAGAAGAACAACAACAAAAAAGAAGTGTAGAGAAGTACTGCCATTGACTACTTCCTTCACACATTCACTTGCCTGAATTTTGTCACACCATCCAGCGAAGTATCTGAATGTTTGCACAGACATTCCAATATGAGTCTTCAAAGCTAAAGTGTAGACAGCTCCTGAGTCAAGAGACTCTATTGTTGCTAACTCTTCTTGATGTTCTTCCATCAGGTCTGCAAGTCTAATAAAAACGTTAAAAATCCACATCAAAGAGAAATGGCATCTAACAACTGACAACCTAAAATTCTATTGGATATGGCAAAGAAGCATAATTAAAATACCATTCCCACTGAATTTGGAGGTGGAGTACTGGAGCAACTGCTTCTTAACATCAGTAAGGGACTGAATAAGTGCCCATTAGTGTGCAAATGTCTTCACATTGGCTGTAGTGGACACTGAATGAAAACATGAACAGTGTAAACTTACCTGATTGTTCAATTATGGTTTTGTAAATAAAATCATAATTAGATTTTTTTTCTGTTGTACTATAAGGAGCCAGTTATAGAAAGTAAGACCAGTAAGTCAGAAAGTAAATGCACAATAAAAAGGAATGTTGAGTAATCAAAAGTACCAAGGAGGAGTAGTCAGGATTCTTGCTTAAGAAGGAGAAGGTTCAATTTTAATTGGATATCTTCTATTAATGATTTCTTAAGATGACATAGCAGAGCTACGAGCTTTAATGGTACAAACCTTCTCTTTGGTCCAGCACTCAAATTCTCTAGTTTGAACAGAGGCCAGAGAAAAAGACCCTTATTTGAATTAAGGCGATCCAGAGAGAGCCTTTATTTGTCTGGGGAATGGTTTGCAACACAAATACTCTGCTATAGCTATCCTAGAGAGCCAGTCACCTAAGTGAAGAGTTTAATCCAGGGACAACCTATGCTGTGTAGGGGAGCTGCATTTTCCATATACCCAACATAGTTACGTTTGCAAATCTTGCAAGCGTAAAACACTGAGACCTTAAAAGTTACTCTTCAGGGCAGAGTTAACTTGGGCTCTCAAGCACTCTACATTCCTAATAGAAATTAAACACAAGTTTGTGCATGCTTTGAATATGTGCACACTTGTGAAAAATGTAAGTGACCAGGTGTATTTAATGTTCAGTTCTGACTTGCCCATTTTCTGTTGTGATTACTACTCAACTCTTTTTAAAAGAGTCCTGCAGGCCTTTTTCCACAACCTGATCACACACTTTATAAGCCAAGTAGAATTTCTGGCTTTGCTTTCATTCTCTTTTGCTAAGATGCCTGCAACGTCTTGTAAAATGTGGCATTTTTTGATACTTTTTTATTTTTGATTATATCTACTTGGTTCACAAGGACATGGTAAAAGAGGGGAGGGGAATTTGCATCCAAAGCATTCAACAAAGTAAAAAGTCCTACAGCTCTATTAATGTGATAACAAATGATCTGCTGCATACACTAAGCAAAACATATTCACTTGCCTGAATATGTTTTCTGAAGTGCAGCATCATGTTTCCCTGTGCTCCTCTTCCTTAGCTGCTAGAGGTCAGAAGACATGGAATGCATTCCCTACTCCTTCCTGTCTTGCTAGGCTGAACCCTTATGGGAACAGGATCGTCTTCTAGCTGCCTATTCCAAACCTCTGAATCAGATGGATCTTTAATTTCCAAATCCTCACAGACGTTATGCAGAGAGCAGTGACCCATCCCTGCACCCAGTCAAACTGCCAGACTGTTGTTTTGCCTTGCTATCCAAATGCACAGCCTGCCACCATCTTGCAGCTGCCAACTGTGTCACTGATCCTTCCTCTCCTGTGTATTCTGATGCCCAGGGCAAGCCTCCTGGCACAGCACAATAAAGGCTTGGCATAGCAGTGTGTATGGGCACACTACTGGAGATTGTATTTTTTTGAAGGTGAAAAAAATTCCTTCTTTTCTCTACAGATAAACATGCAGTCTCCTCAGCACAGTTTACTTGGCCAGGAGGTCCAACAGTAATGTTGATGAATCTGCAAACTACACCCTGCAAAAGGAATTTGTTTGATACACAGGATCTACTCCTTCATGAGCTCCTTGGGGCAGACAGTAGCAATCTGTTATATCTTTACTCATGTCTACTCATTCATTTACATGTTCTAGAACTGAAAAAGCAAGGAAAGCTCTTCATATAGCTCCACAAAAGAGGTTTTCTTTATAGGGTAGCTATAAAGCTTCTAGTCATCTGAAGTCTGAAAGACAGTGTTCTCCCTGTGCTTGCTGTCAGGCACCAGAGGCATCATGCTGTGTATGAAGAATCTATAATAACTGGGCTTTTATTAGCTGCCTCCAGTATCACTCTCACAATATACAGACAGTATGACCATCTTTCCACCAAAACCCACCATTAAAATACCATTCATTCAGCTTATCTTCTGAACCAATAATAATACAGCCAAAATGAGAACCAGGCATCCTCTAGACACAGTGAAATAAACACAAAAGAGAGAGGTGTCTCAGATAAATGCTGGATTCAGCTTAGAGAATTTCTGCACAGGACAATTCTTCCACTACAGATCTTAACACTTTTTCTAGAGTGGGTCTTTAGCCAGATGAGAAGTATACTGGAATATGATCCTAGAAAAATCTAGCCTCAGTTAGAGTCTATTTCAAAATTAATGGCAATGTAGTTGTTCGTTTGCAACGATGGAGTAAAGATGCAGGCAAGCTTAGCAAGGTAAAATCTCTGCCTACCTAACCCAGGTAGGCTCTGTCTTTTAAAACTTAGCCTTATTTCTACAGAAGGGTGTGGACTTTACAAGGGAATTTTCAATCCTTGCAACAAAACCCATATAGATAAAATTATGGGTATTAGGGGTATCAAGTATTTAAAATATATTTTCCTCAAATTCATTTCCACTCATAAATAACTATGAAAGAATGGTGGCAGTGAGACAACACAAAATTCTTCTCTGCCACAAGGAATACTGGCCAGCTAAAACCTGAGGGTGGAGTAAATCAGGGGATGAAAAGATGGTCAATCTGGATCCTCTGACAGTGGGATTATGAATATCTATCATATTCAGAGAATGTACACAACAATTCTTCAGAGAAACCAACCAACAAGATTTGAGGAAATGAAACAAACACAAGCTGTCCTTTACATACCTGTACATGAGTTGCCCTCTTTCCCTTGCATTCATTCTTCCCCATTCACCATTTTCAAATGCCTCCTTTGCTGCTGCCACTGCCTTGTCAACATCAGCCAGTGAAGCAGAAGATACACTGGCTATTATCTGTCCAAAGGTAGCATTGTGTTAGCTCAAAATGAAACGTTGGGATTAAGATTGTAACTCCTTCCTCCTAAACTTCATGACTGGGTATAAGCAAATACTTAATACCCTCAGCCATGCAGCTGTCATGGGTAAGTCAGGCTGCAAAAAGTGCAGACACAAGTAAGGTGGCAGAATTTGGAGGACACTGCAGGGACTCAGATTCCTAGATTTTTCTTCTTCATCAAAACAAGATTCATTGTCCCATTAGATTTCACACTCTCTTTCCGTATGTAAAACTAATGTGATACTATAAAAGCTGAAAATCTTTATATGTGGTGTTACAATCTAATATCTAAACATCCTAAAACAACTCCCACATTTTCTGTTTCTAAGGAATGGAACTTCTGTTACCATAAACCACCATAAACACACAGTATTTTGTGATGACTGTGTTCCATAAATACACACATTGTAAATTCTAATACAGAATTGTTGCGACTTTTATTCCATTCTATAATGAGTTTCAGGAAAAGTATCAGAGTCTGAATTCTGATGACAGAGAAATTTGTGTCATTGATTTTAGCAGAATTTATTTACTCTAGAGTTAAATGACAATTACATAGACATCAGAATCTCTTCTCTTATTTATATTTCATAGTTGTGAGTTGCTCATCCAAGATTCGGTAGTTCAGGACTGAAGTGCAACTGAATCTATTTTCCTATTGAAAAGTTATTTTTCTTACTGGGAATTTAACGGGACATTTTAATGTCACACTGACATCAGATTTGTAAAAAAAGTTAAAAAAAAATGAAGTTGATTACTGGCAGGATATATATATTCAATATCCTAAAAGAAACACTTCCTTAGCAACTAAACTTCAGCAAAGTTTAAACGAGAATGAAAGCAAGGTAAAACATATAGCTAGGTATGGAAATTGATGCAATAATTGAAGTGGAAGTAGGTAATTTTTGCTTTGCAGCTTGTCTGAAATGGAAAAAGTGTAGAATACACAAGCTGTGAAATAAATTGAAACAAAATTATTTCTAGAGTTTGTTTAATATGTACTGTATGAGCAATAGTCAGGTAATGGTTTAGATTTTTTAATAGGCAAAAAAGTTGAAATAAACCGGTAATGTTCATATTTAGAAATTACTTACTGATCCATCTGCTGGATTTATAGTGTCATATGTTTTTCCATCATCAGCATTTATAAACTGTCCATTTATGAAACACTGGTATGGCATATTCACAGTCATGTTGTTAATATTTTTTGAAACCTGAGTGAAATAAACAACAAATTAATTTTATTTTTTCATAACTAATATTCTAATGTAGCTTAACAAGCTTTTGATATCTGCAGCCAATATCGAGATGCATTTGAGCATTTATATGTGGCTGTTAGAAGTAAAATGTAATGGAAACCATATTCTCCCTCAATGCTAATGACCATACTCTGAGCCAGTTAAGCAGATTTCTGCATTTTTTTACCACTGGATCTCTATGTTCAAATCAATACTAAACCCTGGCTAAGACCAGTCTTGGTGTAGTTGAATCAAATGCATAATTCTCAGATTCGAGAAACCCTGATTTGCTTAATGACTTAAAAAAACATGGAATCCTCCTTTCACGTAGATTTTTCAAACAGATTCTTAGGAGAAAAATCTGGCACTGTACCCCTGAAAAGCAGAGGGTCAAGAACCATTCTGACTGAAACATACTGGCAGGACAGTGCAGGGGAGGTAGGAATATGTGCCCGGGTGTGAGCTACTCTACTGTGTGTTCTTGATCTCCTGGATTCTGGAATGCTGTAAGTGACATTACATATTCACTTCCATTCCAAAATGCAAACATATAAAAGTTTATATAACCAAATATTTGTTTGCTTCCCTACAGCATCAAGCAGTCTAATAAAATTCATTGTCTACCCTTCCCTAAGGCCCAAGAAAGACTAAGCAATAAATGGAAAATAAAAGGTCTTACATAATCAACTACTAACTCTTCCTCTTTGTCTTCTCCTCTGAATTTTCTGACAGCCATCTGAATAAAATCTGCAAATTTAGTGGCCATATACACATCTTCATTCTGTAGTTGAAGTCCACTATATTTCTGTTTGATCTCTTCTAGCATTCTAAAGATTTTGAAGAAAGAATAAATTTGCAAATTACAAATCAAACAATTTTTCAGATAATCAAATCATTAGAAGGTTGAAAGGGATCAAAACTGGGCAGCAGTTTTTATACATGTGAATATGTGTGTATGTTTCTCTGACAATAAAGGCAAAGAAGTTGTTGCATTTTAATGAAACCTGTTAGTTTAACTGGGGGTGCTATGGAAAAGAAAATGTCAGTTCTGGAATGCTCTTAGGTAAACTTTTGGAAATAAATGACAGATAGAAGATATTGATATACTATTGGAAAACAGTATTTGAGACTACTCTACCAATATATGGAGGACATTGAGATTGGTAAGTAATAAGCATGGTAACCAGTTTGTTTAAAAAAACCTGAAATGCTGCTTTTATATTATGGCCTGGAATATCTGAGCTGCTAACAGAAGGGAAATGAGGTGACCCAAACCATGAAGAACTCAATGCACTTGTAAGCAGGGGCTCAAGTCTCTCTACGAAAGGCTCCTCTTTCCCTCTGGGGAGATCTTTCTTTGGATCTCCTATCAGTCCCCTGGTCCTGAGATACCTGTCTCTGCATGCAGATAAGTTTGAGCATCACCATGCCCCACCATGTGGCTGATGTGAAGTCAACAGGAATTTTCCTTCAGTAGAAAGAGTA
Organism: Manacus vitellinus; assembly: GCF_001715985.3. NCBI lineage: Eukaryota > Metazoa > Chordata > Aves > Passeriformes > Pipridae > Manacus > Manacus vitellinus. The sequence goes on from NW_021940682.1 coordinate 12,675,590, forward strand.
GGATTACATCAATATCTCCTAATTTTGGGAGAGGAACTGTACCATGTTTTCAAAAGTAGGAAAGGGAATAGTTAAGAGTATTGGAAAACATAGTGGGATTATTTTTTTAAACACTACTTTATTAACCCTGATTTAAAAGCACAGTGACAACTTCATTTTCATCAACTTTGGCTTCAACATTTTGTTATTTTGAATATTTTTTACCTGACAACATGCATAGAGGATGCTCCAGATTTGAAGAAGTCTGTCGAATTCTCAATTGCAGCAACATTGGTTAAAATTCCCTTCCAAATAGCCTAATAATACATAAAAATAACAGAGGCAATAATCAATAATCCTCTAATTGCAAGAAGTATTTATCAAACTGTATTTTCCATGGTATCTGTGCCTACAACATGTATTATTTCAAAGATTTCTAAAACACAGAATTATTTTACAAGGGTCTAGAACAGTCTAGAGACCTGGTGTTAGATAATAAATTTTGCAGCATAATTAGCTGATCAAAATTCATTATTTTGTCCATGATAATTTTACCTTATCAGGCAAGAAACCTGAATGGTACAATGCTACAATTTTCAGGCCCATTTTTAAAAGACTTTTATTCTCCAAATAACAACTTCCCATTGCATTATGGAATACGTTGTCCATAGAGGCAAGGACAGCCTGGAGCACTTTGTGACTGGATTGATGGCATTTCAGGCCCCTGGGCAGAGCTTATAAGTGGTTTAAGCTGCATGTGTGAGACAGCAAAATGAATAGTTAAATAACTGTCAATGTAGTTTTTCAATTAATTATAATTGGGTTTCAGAGTTAGCAGGTAGTGTCATGAACTGATGAGTTTATTTGCTATTTTTTCAGTCAGTCAATAGCTCCAGGCAGCATTTAGGTTGCTGGCAAGCAGGTTCAGGGTAATCTTGAAGCAGCAGTTTAAAATACTAGTGCATCAAGCTGCCTGACCTGTGCCAAAAGTTAAGAAACCTGCAGCAGAGTTAGCAAAAGGGAGGACATCTATGACTCATCTGCTCTGGCACAAAACTTTAGTGACAAATGTGGCTTTCAGCTAAGCTCCTGACATTTACTACAGAGGGATGGATTTCAAGAGAGAGCAGAAAAGTGCCTCTCTGGCTATGAGAGCTTTTGGCTCCAGCTGTCCCAACCCTCTGCCAGATAGCCTCTTGAGTGTGGCTGTGGTAAAAGAGACAGTGCACACAGGTACAGTGAGAAAACTTGTGCTTTTTGCTTTCAGATTGCTGTTCTAAGACCCCCTGGAGCTTGTCAAACAGGACCACTCTGAGCACATCCTAGTGATTAACACCACAGTGAAGAAAGGATTCCAGAACTATCCAAGTCTATCAGTGTTGAAAAACTCACTGCTGTGAGGCAAAGGTCCATTTGTTTTTCCTCACTCCCACCTTCATCATTCATAGATATTTACCACAACTGATGCCCCAATCACTGTCTTTGTATCACTTGTATCTGAAAGGAAACCTTGTAAAGTGACATACAAGTACTCTAGTGAAATCCCAGTTTCACTTGAATTAATGTCAATAGCTAAACATATAACTCCCATATGAGTACATTTTATTCAAAAACAATTTGCATGACTAAATAAAAGATATGCCTTGCCAATAATAAGTATGCAAAACTTTTGTCTGAAGTAATACCCTACAAAAGCAGTTTATTGAATTACCCTAATATCTTCTGCCATCTTTTTCTCCTCCTCTGTAAGTTCCAGGGCAGTTGTTTCATCAGCAGAGAAGTATTTAGATGCAGGGATCATTTTTCCATCTTCAAACTGCAGATTTCTCACTAGTACCTGAGAAATGAGAGGATATGGTTTTAAATTGCCTGGGTAAATCCTTATGTGAAGAGTTTTTAGGCATTAATATGGTTATTGGAACGGTAAAATAAATAGCTTGAAGGAAAGTTGATACGATGCAGGCAATTTAGCACAAGCCACTCCTACTTGATTTTCAGATTCTCTCCTGGTATTAGTACATTTTACTCCATATTGGAAATGAATGTGGATTGAGTGTGAAGCAAAACATGAATGTTTTCTTTATAGGTAAGGGATTGATAAAGTCCAAGCGATAAACTCCGAACTCCAGTCTGTCATTAGCAGCTGGATTTGTGTAGCCTGACAAGTCCACACTACTTGCACTTCCTGCTAAAGTTATGCCATCCATGTTTAAGTTTGCCAGACTGAGCACTTACCATCTTCCCATCATTTCCAAAAACGACTAGACCATTCTTGGTTACAAGTCCAGGTCTTGAAGCACCTTTTATTGCCAGCTCTTGTCCAGCAGGCACTGAAGCATCAAATAATGATGACCCATAAAATGTAACCATCTAAAAATAAATGTAATGTATGTAATTAAAAAGGCACAGATTCTAAACATGCTCTAAAATTTTAACAATTATATAACACTGTTTTGAACCTTTAATATAATACAAATAACAGTACCTACACATGGAAAACATGTTACAACAATATTTCTAGATCTTTACAAACCAGAACACGTAACATTTCTCAAGCTGCCCAAACCTGCAAAGCTGCTTAGCTGTAACAAAGTGCATGCTGGAACCAGAGCAGGAAGGGAAGCAGCTTTTATCAGTGCATGCCCAGACTGAGAGACTAGCAGAAACCTGACTGTGATTGGTGGAGTCCAGCTCTGCTCCCAGGCTGGCAGTGCTGAACACTGCCTCTCTCTTGGGCTTTTTCTGGCCTCTTAAATCAGCAACAGTTCCTGGACATTAAAGCAGAACCAGGATTTTGGAGCAGCCTACCAGCAGATGACTAATAGTTAAGTAACAAAATCTGGACATCACAGCCAGGAAAGATAATGTGATTTTTTTAAAATACTTTATGTAAGTACAATGTGGATCAAATATACAGTATCCTTAATACACTGAAAGTAGTTGGTTTTGGATAAAATCAGATAGATTTATTTCTGCAAATGACCTAGGCCCAAATGTCCTTAAAATAAAATCGCCTGTTATTTCAGTAGTTCACAGTGTTTCACTGTATTGTCAATACTGTGATGTTACTCCCTGTACAGCATAGGTTGCATTATACTGTAATGCATGTCTGCTTCCCAGGGTGACTGGCACAGTCTGGTTTTACTCTTCTTACCTTTGTATCATGCCTCATTTTTTTTTCAGATATTGTTCTTATCTTTCTTCAAATTAAATGAATCTATGATTACAAAACTCTTAACTGTGTTCTGTACATTTTATTTAGAACATTCTGTTCTAGGTATATACAAAACATATGGTCATCAAATTCAAGCTACTTCAATGTAACTCTCATTTGTATTCAGTTGTATGCAGACACTTTTAATTTTGTAATATAAAAGGGTCAAAAAGAGGTTGCAGAAAAGAATAATATTCTTCTGGTTTTCAGAGCATACCTGGCCATCTATTGTTGTCCACGCTCCAGGCACTTTATCATGTCCTCGAATCCAGTTGTGCAAAGCTGCTGCAGGTTGGTCCCAGGAGATCTAGGAAATCAAGACATGCCAGCTAGTTCTTCTCTGTTTAGGTATAACTCAAATTAACTAAATTTTCCCTCCTTCTCTTTCAACCATTCACGTATTTAAGAACGCAGAAAGGGTCTGGTCTAATAAAGGAAGATCAGTGATCTCCAGATGGCTAATCATTAAAGGCCTACCAAATGGGATGCTCTTAGCACTTCTGTGCTCCCTGTGGTCTATATCTTCTCATAGATTCTCCTTCTCACACTAATATAATGAAAACATAACTCTTACTACTAAGTATTCATTCTTAAATAATTAATACTATGATTAACAAATTTAATAAGCACACTATGAATATAAATAAGAGTATGTCTGGGGTATCACCTTCTACTCAAAACGATGTATTTATTTCTTGGATCCTAAGTTCTTCATCAATCTACAAACTTCTATTAAAATACTTTCTATTCATGTATTACCCCTTTATAAATTGTTCCATAAATAGAATTGCTGCTACAACCTGCAATTCCTTTAAAACTTTGAGGAAAAAGGAAATAATGTTTTAAGAATGCTATGTACATTTAATATGAAACACTAGTGAAAATGTATTGATTTATCTTTGCAGAATTGTGACCAAATCTGCCAAAATGAATTAAAATATCAGAATAGCTATTAGATAACAAAACTCAAGTATTCAGCATCCTTCTTAGACTAAACACAAAGAATATGTAGAATCAAGTTTTAAGACAATGCAAATAGTTTTACACCAAGGAGATTAGGCCAGTTCTCTCCAAGAAAGGTCCTTAAATATTATGTTATACTATTTTATGTTATGTTATATTTTATGGATTAATAAAAATATCCTTATGCAAAGCTATTTGTAAGGTAAGTCAGAAATTGAAATGTGGTTAAAAGCATCATCTACAATAATTCAGGTCAAAATTGTTGGAATAATTTTTACTTTTTTTTTTTAAAAAAACCAAACTTTTGCACTGGTCTAGAAAAGGAAAAGAAGGTATTACAGGCAGCATTCACTACCATTTTGTGCTTGCCTTCCCAACCACATAGAAGATCAGCTAATGCAGGGGGGTGCTTAGATAAAATAATTCTCATATGGGAATTTAAATATTTTTTTTAACTGTTGTTCGTTTATATGACCTCTGTTGGTTTTTTTTCTTGGTGTTAGCAGGAAAAGTGCCAACATTTGCTTTTCCTAACACCAAATCTATTTCTGGTAGAGACTTTCATATGGACTGTTGGTAACAACAAGAGGTATCTTGATTCAATGTCTTATTTACAAGTATGATAACTCATTAAGAATCCACTGTGCTTCTAGACACCTGTATGATCCCAAATAGGACATCAAGTTTCTAAATACATGTAACTGCTGAAAGGGAATAGCAACTTAGCCTAGGGCTCCATTACATGCATTTTTGGAGTCATCCCAGGAAAAAGAGGTGGGGAAACAACTGAGTTAAAATTCATGTTAACTTCATATTGCTACTTTTGTAATCTGAGTTTATAACTTTTCTAATGCTGTGCACAAAACCCAATGTTATTTAACAGTACCTCTGCATTTTCCTTTTTCTGGATCCCTTCATATGTGGCCCCTTCTTTAGGCTGAGGTATACGAGGGGCTTTACCATCAGCAATTAGATGTACAGCTTCCACCTAAGTGAGAAAGTAATAGATTTAATGTTAGCTTGGTTCATCTTTTTTTCCTCAGTCATACTTGTGAATGACAGGAGAAGACTTTCTGCCACAAGGTGAATTGGTTTGGGGTTTTTTTAAACCTAGGATTTCCAAAATCTAAGGGACCAATGCTGCCCTGATTAACATACATACACAGTTAAACTTCTTTGACAAAAGAAATAGCCTCCAAAATTTGATGGTAGTATCTAGTCACAAAACTTATAGCAGATGCCTAAAATTCTGGAGGACAAAAATGTGCCTCAGTATGATTGCCTTCAAATTCTTCCTTTTTCGTTATGCAAAAAGTTATTTATCTGCATTTAAATGGAAAGAGAAAAAAAATCTCTAATGAACAATGCTGAGTATTTTTTATTCATTTTCTTTTATTCACTTTAAAAAAATACAAAAAAAGGACACGCATACAAAATCCAAAGCCAATCCACCAGGGCTCTGAGTTTAAAACATAACTCCTTTCCTTCTCTTTTTTTAAAAAACATCACTCCTAACTTTTTGTTCTCTCTGAGACTCTAAAAGATTTCATCTTGTAAAAACATTTAAGAAATCTATGGAAAGAGCCACATTCCAAACAAATTCAACTTGTCGCCATCTGTGGAAACAGAATATGTTCTGCCTCCTGTCAGCAACAAATATTCCGAGGTCACATCCTCAGCTGTTGCACAGCTGCACGGCTCCCATGAAGTCTAGGATTTGGCTGAGCACCACAACCTCTTTCCAAATGTATCCATCTTGTCTACATTTCCTTTACTTTCAAACTCTTTTCTTCTTAAAAAGCTGGTATTTAGTACAGCTAAACCTACCATAGCCTTTATGCCTTCTGGGAAGAGAAACCGGTTGTATAGGTCATCCACAGTATCATTTTGGCCAACATCACATTCTCGCTGCAGAAGTATTGGTCCAGTGTCCAAACCATCATCAGCCCAAAAAATAGTAAATCCTGCTTTTTTATCTCCTTGAATTAAAGTCCTAGACATAAAAAAAAAAGACTTACAGTAAATACAGACAGTACGAAAGTAGTCAGGGATATCCTCATGTGTTACACATTCGTTTTCTCAGGAAGACAGAAAAGAAAATCCTTAACTGTCTTTAATATATTTCCATTGCTCACTTCACAGTGGTACCATCATTTTGGTACTGTTGATGTGTGGTTTCCACAAAATGACATAAGAAATGCTGCAACTGAACTCTGTCTGTCTTTCACACAGACCACTGTGATAATTATTTCAAAAGTATTATTAGTGGTAAGACACAGAGAGCAAAAGGTGTACAATAGTTATGACAGAATTTGAAAGATGGAAGCACCTAACAGTATATTATCTTAATAATTCATGGCATTAGCCAAGCCTCACAGCTCATCTGTAGGTCAGCAAGGCAAGTACAGTTGTCACCCAGCTGAAAAAGAGCTAAGCTCAGACTATAAAATTACGAATATGCAACAGTTTAAAAGAAGTTATTAAGGGAATTAAGAATATCCAGACAAATTCTCAGCTGCTGGGCATGAACATAGCAACACTTACAACAGACCTATGCTGATTTACCTCAGCTCAGGATCTTCCTCTGCATCTGAAGGGAACTTCAGCTACTTAAAATATTCCAGTTCTCCTTCAGCATGTGCTTCAGAATAATGAAAAATCAGACCAAAGTGTGTTTAAGGGAGCAGCCAGAATATTTCCTGCATGATTTTAACCATTTGCCTGCATGTAAATACCAATGCTGTTTTAAGTAATGCATGTCTCATGTAAGTATTCCCTTGGCAGTCCATATTGTAACAGGATTGTCCAACATCTGGCTTATACACAGGAAAATTCATTATTAATTGTAAGCACTGAAAACTACATGATTGAAAGGAATAAAACACACATACGTGCAGAACAAGGGACAAACTCCAAAGACAACTGGGGAAGTTGGCAGGTATAACAGAAGTGGGAGCTTAAATAAGTTTGGCTAGCCAATATCAGATCTTTCACATATTTAGGCAGCACTTCTTGTGTTTTCTATTATGTAAAAATTCCAAAAGATCACTGGTGAGAAGTGGATACCGTCAGCATGGTACTGGAGAAGAAGAAGGTTTCATGGGCAAATGTCCCTGATGCTGAATAGGTGACAGGATGAGAACTACTGTGTGTCCCCTCCCCTGTCCACCAGCTCCCTCCACACAGGGCTGCTGATAACAGAGCGGCAGCAGCTGGAAAAAGATGTAAAGGAAGAGAGTGAGGAACCCTCAGAGCCTCAGGGACCGTGTTTGTCCTGGTGCCCCTATAGCCATGCCTAATTTCCAAAGGTTTTCTTGGTCATACTGTGGAGACAAAGGGCCTGATCAGCACCAGGGCTGTAAACATAACACATGAAAGAAGTAGTGGTGAGAGCAAGGGTTGAGAAGGTAAAACACAAGAATAGTCAGCCAAGGTCAAATCCTACTTTAGCTTAAAGGCCTCAGGACAATGGCCTTTACCTGGGAAGGGCAGGAGCAGATGCTTATAGAAGGAATATACAAAACAGAGCAAGACATGGTGATACAACACTGCAGTACATTCCTGTTTCTGGAAATCTTCCCTTCGGGAACTTCCTGAAAAAGAGTTTGTATCTACATCTTCCTGTGTAACAGATCTTTAAGAACTTTTCCTCCATGAAAGCACCCTTCTGGAGCTCTCCAGGTGTGAAGTAACACAATTTAATGCATGGAGTAAAAGTACCTCCTTTATTCCTGGTCAAATCCTACAAGCTGATCTCTTTGCTGGTTGCTCCCTAACTTTTGATTAAGAATGAGTGATAATTCCTTGTTCACTTTTCCATGTCTTTCATAGCATAATGCACAGATAGCATATTTCCTTCCCAATGACCTCTTTTCCAGTCTGAAGACTCCGTGCTTTGTCTCCTATCATGTGAGAGCTGTTCTATACCTTGACCATCTTTTTTAGCCTTTTTTGAAACATTATCTAGTTCATGTTCCAACTGAGATGCAGACAGTATTTAATATCCTTCAACGGTCTCTTTTTTGAGTCACAACAATTAACTTTAATACTGCTTACATATAGGCAGGGGGTTTTGCCCCTTGTGTACATTTCTCTATGGTTTTTAACTTTGAATTTGACTTCTCATTTTCTTTACCTCACTTTCACGCTGTCGTATTTATCCATTTGCATAGATAGTGTATTCTTTATTGCAGCTTGAAACCAGAGGGACTGCTCTAAAGTTTCCTGGCTTTCTCTTCCAGCTCTTTTAAAACTGGTATTGCTCTTGCTGTTTTTTTTCAGTCACCTGTACCAATATGATCTTAAGAAACAGAAATGCTGCAGGTTGTCTAAAATCTGCAGCTTCAAATTTGCTTGAAAGTCCCCTGGTCCTGAATGAATAAGAGGTGATTGAATAAGAGATTCTTATTTGTTCATCAGTTTACCTAAAATCTCTTCTACTCACAGTTTAGCTCAAGAGAATTGTTTTCACTTATTCTACACAAAGAAGGGCTGTAGGATAGAAATATTAACCTCCTTCATCCTGAATACCAATACAGATCTCCTACTATGGTATTCTCTTTCATAATCACCTTTGTTAAATCGAGCACATCTATAACCCTACATACCTCTCATCTTTGAATGTATTTGGGAGAATTGTTATTATTCAATTTTATGCCTTAAAAAGTTGATTCTTTATTTTTTTTTCTGGACTGTCTGACTCTCATTTTTCACCTGATTTGCCAGAATTTATGTTCTTTTGTTATTCTACTCACTTGGACACAACTGACACTTTTTGAAGGATTTCCTTACATCTGTAATAATCTCCTTTACACTTCTGTTTAAGTACTTCAGCTTACCGTTTTTTCCCAGTAAGGATAAAAATTAACAAAACAAAATAAAATATGCTTTTGTTTTGAAACTACAACACCCTGTCTTCAGATAATCATCATGCTGCCTCTAAGATTCTTTTAAAATTGTTTCTTTATATTTAGACAATTTCTTATTGAATTTAAACACTGTGGTAATGGCATTTTTGTTGTCACAAGAATGCTAGATATGAGTCTACTGTGGTCATTATTGCAGTGTACTTCTTTCAGGGTAATAATTTGAACCTGGCCTTGTGCGTTGCTCAGAAGAACAGTGAGATAAGGTTTTATTCTTGTGGATTCTCTTCTATTCTCCCATTCTGCAAAATCTTAGGCTGTGCATCAAACCCTATTGTAATAGTTATGTAGTGTTTGTGGGGGATGAGCCACAAGGGCAGCATCGTGTTTAGAGAAACTCCAGATTGTCAATTTGCATTTGTGAGTAAAATATGAATGCACAGATCACATCACTGATCTTTTCAGAATAACAGCTGCACTCGCATGGGAAATAATAATGAATCTTAGGTACGAAGTGCAGTTCATGAACCAAATAGTCAGCTGCTTCAGAGAAGTTCCATAAGAGCAGTTGCAAGTCAACAGAACTGTGCCAGCATTTACGTGAGTAATGGGTGCAGACCAACATCCTAAAACGACAAACACGCAGTTTTGAGCACAAAACTCACCAGTTGATTGCAGAAGCTCCTCGGTGGCGTGGTAGGATGGATGGATGGTAAATAATAGACCCATGTTTTGGGCAGTCAATAACATCCATGGGGATGAACTGTGTACAGAACGGAAGGACATTTAGCTCTGCTCCAACTGATTTGTAGGCTGCAACTACTTCCTCGATAGGCTTGCCTTTAGCTCTCCATCTGGGGAACTTAAAAACAGGAGTGCCATCCTTCTCCGCTGCCAGTGCTGAGGGGCAAGAACAATTTTTTTTTAATTCATATTTTGTGTTAAAAATTCACACTGAAATCAGAGATACATAGCATGACAACTGAAGAAAATCATCAAGTGTGTGACTCCAGAGTGGCCTTTGTACTGTTCTGTATGCTGTTTAAAAATCTTTGTGCTTGGATACATTTTATTCATCCTGTCTTTGATTCTCATCCCTATAGCTTACGTCATTTTCAACTTCAAGTTCACTCTTATGACTCAGCTAATAAGTACCAATGAAAGCAGAAAAGAATAATGAATGTTATTGTTGACTACTTAAGTGTGGTACTTCATTTCTTGTCCAGTCATTACATTTGCCTGCAACTGGTTGGATTTAGCAGAACTTAATTTTCCACCTTCAGCAATTTTTATGTGAATATGACTATGTAAAACTCAGATTCACACGTCAGCAGCATTTTGCCATGTGATGCAAATAATTACAGATGCTAGTGGGCTTCTGTAATTTCTTCAAAATTCTGTTTACTGATGGTTTCTGGATACGCTCTCATTTATCTGTGAGACACATAAGCTACACCCAAAACTAGACTCAAAGGTGAGGAAAAACAACTGCACTAATTGCAGAGAGAATCTTCAGATGTTTGATAAATTCCATTGCACAGCCACTTAACAGTTTACCACTGAATAGGATAGTAAAGTCAAATTTTACATCTGTTGAGTTTTATATTAATAGGAAGAAAAGGGGAAAAGAGAAGAGTCATGGAAAATTCACCTAATCTAATCAAATTTCTAAAAACATATTAATGCTTTACTTTATCTTTTTCACTTCTGAAATTGGATCTTGAGATTGACCTTAAACATCTTTAGCGTGTTTACTTAGGTCATAAGTAAACACTTACTTAAATACCATTCCATGGAAGTTAGTGTGTACTGCAGTGGTTTTTAGAAAAAAGAACTGTAGTTGTCTGAGGATACAGAAAATTCAGAAAATTCTACTTAAGCTCTCTGCATCATCTGGACATAAAAAGTGACGACGTATGTAGTAATTTCCTTTTTTTTTCAATCCGGAGAGCAATAAACTAATCCAATGGTTTAGTTAAAATAAATATACAATTGAAATATTGGAAGATTTACTTAGTTGCATTTGTTAGTGTAATAACTGCACAAGAATAATTTATATATTGTAACCAAGTTATGGTACATTATAACTAATATAATATACATAGTATTTATATATAGTGTAATCCAACCAGAGCTGGATAGTCAAATTTTCTTTTTCTAAACTAACAGTTGCCTCTTCTAATTCTTACAGAATGTGATTAAATCTTTTAATGAAGTAGAGTTGAGAATTATATGCCAGTCTGCGAGCGCCATAGCCCAGGTAAGCAAAATTTGTGTTTGATTCTTCCCTTGTAAGGGTTCTCTAAAAACGTGTCATGACCAGACCAAAACCAGAAAAAAAAAAACAAAAAACAACAAAAGAGACTTGAGACAGCTCATGGAATGTAGTTTTAACTTTGGATTATCCATAAATGCACATTCCATTCTGGCACTTCTATTTGCTGATCATTTTAACTATCTTCGTGCCACTGAAAAAAAGAAGGCAAAGAAAAGTTAAAATTCAGTTGTTCCAAATAAGCTTCTTTGTCATGCTGAGTTCTCTTCTATGACTATAATGAGTACAATTCTGAAACAACTCTTTCTTTAGGAAGTCTAGAAAATCCTTATGCACCTTGACAACGGAAAAAGGGAGAGCAAAGCCTCCTGTAACCTTTTAAATGTGTTTTCCATGGTCCAGCTTGAAGAAAAATAGGCTCTGCAGGTACACTGCCACGTGCAAACTTGGCAGAAAGGGCAGAAAGCCAGGGACAAACAGTCTTGGCTCCATGCCTCGAGTGTCCTAGGCAGCACAATGAAGCAAGTGACAGACATTTGTGCTTGAGTACAGGCTCAGCAGCTCTTTGCTTTAAGATTCAGATCTCATTTAGAACAATTACCTCTAGGATGTACATTCAAATAAGGTATTCAGATTAATTTTATTTTTCCAATAACTTAACGTATTTGTTAGAATACATTAACCCTGCATGGTTAGAAACAACTTTTAAATACTGACAAACTGACAAGTTTAAAACCGTTTCTGGGACTTGTGCTTGTTAAAGCACAGTTCTTGTGCTGAATTCAGTACAATAAAGGCAATATATGCAAGTCATTTCCATATAGATGTTGCCTTCTCACGAAAAGGCAAGTTTGTTAAGGATGCCTGCAATTTTAACATTTGGATTAAAGTTACACTTACCCAAAGGATCAGCTTGTCCATTCTTGTCAGGCACTGTGAATACGCCCACAACTTTATGCCCCTCTTTTCTCAGCTTGCTATAAACTTCTTGTCCAAAAATACTTTGACCTATAAGGGCTAGCTTTAGCTTATGTTGATAAGCCTGGTAAAAAGAATTAAAATGAAACATGTTTTAGGATACAAAGAAAATATGACGTTGCTTACATTTCTCTCCTGCTCTTTATCAATGTTCATTTTTATTTAAAATGGAATGGTCTTTCTACTCTAATCACCTTTGAAGGAATAGTAATAATTTTTTCGAGATTAATGACAGGCAACATACAATTCAGAGACCATACTTCACAAGAAAGTGTCATCTGATACTGTCACTTTTGTTTATATGGCTTTTCTAGAATCTTCATTAGACAGATCCACTGCTTCTTATAAGAAGCTCCATTATCTTATTCATAGTCAGAATAAGATAAGAAATGAAAATATATTTTTTGAAATGGGTACATAAAACACTTTTCCTAGGCACTATGTATGTGCCTGTAACATGCTCTCTAAATGGCTATAATTACAGTGGTGTATTATTTGTGGTTAACATGTATAGGCTAAAGAAGACAAGCCTGCATGGTTCCTGCCAAGTTAAAGGTAATAATCATCCATTTGATCCTCCTACAAGGAAATACTGCTAAATGTGAGCTCTCTTGCTGGACTTCCACTGCCTGCTGTGTTTGGATCCCAGTACACCGGACATGTGATTTTAAACTTCTTCAAGCTGAGTAGGTCCAAGTAACCACCTCCACTTCTTCTTTTTTTTTTTTTAATTTAAGATAGTTAGAACCACAACACCATGATGGTGTCACAATATCAGGTACTGCTACGTCTTTCAAGTGATTGCATCCCGAGAAAACTACTAATTAACCTTCGGAGTCCCTTTAGATTTAGGTGGCAGTTCTGCTCCTATCCCACCCTACCTCCAGTCCCTCACCTCTAATACCTCCTTTATCCCAGAACTGGTATTTCTGTATTTCTTTATCCCAAGAACTGGGATACTGAAGTAGGGAGGCATTGACCTGACAAAACGTGGCTTATTCTTAACTGGATCTACTCAAAGATTTAGTTCATTGCACTGCCACGAGTCCTAACATAGATCCAGTGGGGGAGCAGAAATGTAATGGAACATGCAAGCATGGCAGAAGGGTGGAACTGTCTCTTTGCATTTATAGTCAGCTTTTGGAAAATGAAAACTGGAAACCACCTTTGAAAAACAAATGGACTAGTGGAGCTGGTTAAAAAAGAAAGGTCCACAGAGAATAAACAAAAAACTTACCCTCCTCAAGGCTAAATCTGGTACAAACTATTCCTTGATTCAAACCATACAGATCCTCCTTTTAGGAGTCCTGAATGAAAGGTAGAAAATAAATCCACACTCTCCCTACCTTTATTATTAACTTCATCTTTCCCAACTGAACTTCCATTTTTTCCTTACAAATGATCAGAGGAATCAAAGCCCTGTGTGAATGTCTTAACCACTGACATTTGTTTTGTTTGTATGTTGGCACTTGTACTTTTTCTCCTCTTTCCTCTTTTCCCTTTCTTATGGTGCTGGGATATGAGGACACTTTGACTAAGCAGGTTATTGATTGGATAACAAATGTTCTGCACTGCCCATCAGATCATATGACAAAGAGAAATGTCCTGAAAAACAGGTTACTCAAAACCACAATTCATTCATTGCAATTCATTTCACAGCAGACATATTATGGATGTATCTTACTATTTTCAAGTTACCTTTTAGTTGTGCAGCTGGCCTTAGAAAAGGGAATTACGAATTGGTAGGTTCCATTACAGGAATATTGGAGCGTGCTCTTTATTTTTTGTATAAAGCAATAGGAAACATCTATTTGTTTCAGAGACAATACTTTCCCTCAGAATGAAACTACACAGTAAAACTGTCCCTGTATTGCAGCATTACTCAGCACTAGTGCCACTGCAGTAGAAACAAGCAGTAAGATGCAAAGATGGACATAACTCAGGCTCTTGCAAAATCAGATTGTTATAATTGGTTGGTAAAAAACATCTGTGAGACTGGTAACAACACTGCACTGTTGGCAGTTATACCTAAAATAGTTCACTATTTTGTTCTTAATAAAGATGAGACCTTGTTCTGAATTACCATGAGCACAACTTCTCCCTGCAATCCTTATCCAGCAAGGTCCAACAGAAGCAGGGAATGCTTATTGTCAATGCTTTATGACAGATATCTTCACTTTTACAGCAGAAATGTTGCTGCATTATTAAAACAAACTATCAGATTTTCCCAAGTATTTTAATTAGCAGGCAATTTGGAGAAAGATTAGCCTGCTGTATCACTGAACATGTCTGGCATGGTGTGAAATCCTCTGATTTCTGTTCTGTGCTAATTTACAGTGGTAGACCAACCAGTATATTGAAGAAACATTAAAGATAGTCTAGATGAGAGTTACCTATTCTACTTTTGTCCTTTTCTCAATATCTCTCAGTAAGAACACAAGTATGAAAGGGATCTTCTTAGCTAACAAATCCAGTCCTCTGCCATCAAATCAATCATGTCACAGGATTGTTTTTATAAATTTACCTGACCTCCTTTTCAAAGTATTTTCAAAGTCCTCACTGCTGTACTCTGCTGCTTTTCTGATATTTGGCCAATCTTCTTCTAATTTTAAGTCCAAATTTATCATTACTTTAGGAGTTACTTTTCCTCCATTTACTCACACAGTCTTAATAACATATGCATCCTCTACTCCTAAACTTTCAGTTCACATTTCCCTGTGAATAAATCTGATTCTCATATTACATGGAATGTCATACCAATTCCAGTTCCAAATCATGAATTGCTACACATGCTTAATTTGTCTTAGTTGTGGAATTGAGTCAACAAATTGTGAGAAGAAAACAGAGAACACAATCCTCAAATGAATTAACAAACAAACAAACAAACAAACATAAAAAAACTCAAAAGCAAAACCAACAAAGAACCCAAGCCAAAACTGGCAAGTTTGAGAAGATTACAGAGTGGTTAAGTCCCATTTCTTCACTTTAGTGCACAAAAACATTAGCCTGGCAGTGAATCCGCTCTGCCGTCTCACACTTGCAGAAAATAACTCAAATAGGGGCTGGTTTCAATTGCAAGATGGATCTGGTAACTGTGCTATGACCAGTGATTCTTGAGTTACCTCTCCAGTGAATGAGTATTGCGTGACATCTGGCTTAGACTGGTAGTGCATTAACACATAGTCTGCCATCAGTAGAAAGCAGGAGACAACCCACAAGCCAGTCATGCACAGGATTTCTACCGAGTAAAAAACAAAGAAAAGAAATCTGTGTGGAAGGACTTGCATGATCAGACAATAAGTTCAGATCTGCATTTTTTGTTTGAAAAATTAATTGAGCAACTGCATGAGATCTTCTAGCCGCTCTGTATCCTCTTTTGGAAACTCTCCTCAAGTATTTTTACCTAAAATGAGTTAGATCTGCAAAAGTGGTAAATAATTTTAGAAGAATTTATTGTGGACACAACACTCAATTAAAACAGAAAGTTTTATAAGATTATACAGAAAAGGAAAGAGTTTGGTGTTTTCTTTCTTTCAAAAACAGCTCATTTTGGCCAGCATTCATCAAGAAGCTGTAGAAAAGAAGTTTGTTAAAGAACACCAAAAAATCTTGATTTTGAATAACGTACTAGATGGATGCTCCATCATTATCACTAACATACACAAAGATTAAACTTCTTATTGCTTCTGACAGTGATGTTGAGAGATGATATTATATTTCTTCTGCAGTAGCCTGACCGACTACAAATGTGTAGCATGCATGAACAGATGCATGTGAAGGTTAATGGTCATTGTAGTATCAGAATGGATCTTTTGCTGCACTTTTGTAAGATTACCTGATTTCTAGTTATACAAAACAATGCAATTCAGGTGGCTTAGGAAGATCTGGCCTTTCTTTTATGACTAATCATAGAATAATGTAGTTATTACGATAGTGCTGCCAAAATAAAAGAATTTACAAAGTTGGTGTTCACTCTAATGTAATTCTGTTGTTTTCATTGTCTGAACTTTCAATTCCTTCTTTAACCTTCTATTTTGTTTATACCATAATGCAGATTAACAGTAATTATGTTTCCCTGACTCAAGTACTCCTGACTTGAATGAAGAAAATAAGATAGGGGTAGAAGCATAAAACCTGAGAACTGTTTGTACAAGCAGTCTTATCTTAAACACTCAATGTGTTTGAAAGTTGTCCACATCTATTTCACCCCCTCAATATGAAACCACAGACTTAAGTTTAACTCCCATATTTAAAAATTCTGTCCATACCATCTGTTCCATACTGGAATTTATTTTACAATGGTTCATTAAAAGATATGCAATATTTTAATGCTTGATTCCATTCTGGTTCCTTTTTTCCTCCAAAGCACTTAATCAATAATAAAACAAACAAATAGAATTAAGCAATGCATAGATAAGCAGCCTGACAAATGTTGGTAACTATCTTGTCAAGTTTTAGTTCCTAAAAAGGGAAGACAAGTCCAACAGCTACATTTTCTTCTCTAAGAAGAGTCTAAAGTTACAAAACTTCTCCATAGGAGAATATTTATTTCACAGATAAAAATAATTTTTTGTTACTGCCTCTTTTTTATGTGTGTCTAACATTCAATTGGTTACCAGTTTCTAATCAAATTCCTCGAAAACTAAGATTT
This sequence comes from Manacus vitellinus, assembly GCF_001715985.3. Lineage (NCBI taxonomy): Eukaryota > Metazoa > Chordata > Aves > Passeriformes > Pipridae > Manacus > Manacus vitellinus. The sequence goes on from NW_021940682.1 coordinate 12,692,515, forward strand.
AGTAACTGCTACCCTGGTTTCAAAGATTACAATGTTTTACTTAGTTTGTGTAAGAATTTAGTGAAGGTAATAAATATTTTAATGCTACATCTTTTTTAAAAGTAACATAGAATTATACTTCCTTTGAAAACCAGTACTGCAGCTTTATTTCTACTGAGATCCCCCTACATGTGCTAAAATTCCAGTGCCTCCAAATAGAAACCTATAGTAGAGCCCCGCCTCCATCTACATACACATCCACGGGCAATGTGTTCCCACCATTCACTCATTCATTCTCATTTTTTTGGCACTGCTGATTGCATTTCCAAAAAGCCTGCGTTAAAATCTCCTTATTCTAACACCTTCCATGTAGATACCTTAGGAGGATTGCTGTCCTTATGCTAAACTGAGCAACAGTCTCTAGGAAGGAAAAAAAAATCTTTTCCCAGCCTCATTCAACTCACAAAACCTATACATCTGGACAATTTGGATTGGGCAAGGCTTTCAGGGAGCGGTTACTTGCAGGAGTTCTGCAGTCTATATATTTAACAGGACATAAAGAATGACTTGAAACAAAAGTGCAGAGCTGTAAAAAAACTAAACCATGGGGTGCAGAGGAATTAAGGCCACCAACTTCAACCCTGAGCAACCCACCATCCCAGAGCAAGGAACCAGTGGTGAGAAGGTCACAAACACAACACTCTTCCTAGGCCAAAGCAGGGAGCTTCCCTCTGGCACCAAGAATGTGCATGGTCCTTCCTAACTGCGAAGGCAGCCTTCAGCTTCTCATAGGGCAAATCTCAGCATGAGGGAGGCAGTGAACAGCTACACTCACATCGTTCTTGACACACGATTACCAGGCATTATCACAGCACCGCTGGTGCCCGTTCCCTGCAGCTTCCAGGTTTTGCTGGAGGTCTCAGGTGAGGCCAACCAGCTGACTAGGGGGTGGCACCCAGCCCTGCCATGAAGGATTTAAACAGCTGCTGGGAGTGCTGTGAACAGGAGTAGGCAAATGGGGAGTAAGACAGCTGGCTTCTGGAGCTTCTAGAAAGAGATAAGAATCTGAATAGCCCCCCTGTAATCCAGAAGGAAACAGTTAGTGACCTGCTGAGCCACTTGGATCCCCACAAGTCTATGGGAACAGATGGGATCCATCCTAGGGTGATGAGGGAGCTGGTGGAAGAGCTCACCAAGTAGCTCTCCATCATCTACCAACAGTCCTGGCTCACTGGGGAGGTCCCAGATGATTGGAAGTTGGCGAATGTCATGCCAATCCACAAAAAGGGCCGGAAGGAGAACCCGGAAAACTACAGGCCCGTCAGCCTGACCTCAGTGCCTGGCAAGGTTACGGAGCAGATCATCCTCAGTGCAGTCACACAGCACCTACAGGATGGACAAGGGATCAGACCCAGCCAGCACGGGTTTAGGTCCTGTCTGACCAACCTGATCTCCTTTTACGATCAGGTGACCTTCCAGGTGGATGAGAGGAAGGCTGTGGATGTGTCTACCTGCACTTCAGCAAAGCCTTTGACACCATCTCCCACAGCACACTC
>NW_021940682.1:12695958-12786702 GCF_001715985.3 Manacus vitellinus
GGAGTCACAGAATCGTTAGGGCTGGAAGGGACCTCGAGATCATCCAGTCCAACCCCCCTTGCCAAGACAGGGTCACCTGGAGCAGGTGACACAGGAACGCTTCCAGGTGGGGTTTGAATGTCTCCAGCCTCCGTGACCTCCCTGGGCAGCTTGTTCCAGTGCTCTGCCACCCTCAATGTAAAGAAGTTCTTCCTCATGTTGAGGTGAAACTTCTTGTGTTATAGTTTATGGCCATTATTGCTCGTCCTGTCACTTGGCACCACTGAAAAGCGTCCGATATCATCCTCTTGGCACCCACCTTTGAGATATTTATATACATTAATGAGATCCCCTCTTGGTCTTCTCTACACTAAACAGGCCCAGCTCCCACAGTCTCTCCTTATATGAGAGATGCTCTAGACCCCTCATCGTCTTTGTAGCCTCCATTGGACCCTCTTCAAAGCTGTCTTTCAGCTTTGTTCCCTCTACTGAGGAGGCTGGTGAAACATTCTGTTGAATCTGCTGTGGCAGTCAAAGATTATGTAGATTACTGACATTAATTTTCAGCTTATTTCATGCCAAAATTGCCAGTAATGTGGTTAAAAACCATTAATGACTTTCTGGAAATCAATATCACCAACATTGCCAAGTATTTTTAAAGCAGCTCACTCTACTTAATAATTCAAAAAAAAAAATCTTCTAGGATGTGAGTTCCATTAATACAAATGTTTCAACTTCAATATAATTTGCAAACTACAACAAAGTCTTCTTGTCAGAGGTATGGAGATAGTGTGGCAGTAGTATAAGCATCATTACAAACTGGGTCAGGTTTAAACCCTGTCTAATAAACTACAATACATGCTGTTCTTGTCAAGAAAACAAGGACGGCAAAAATGGAAAAGTTTTTCTTACGGCCAAGTTGTGAACCATGTCAGAGAGGTCAGTGGCATGCTTAAGCCAAAGTTACAACCTGCAGAGATCTTGCTACAGTAGAAAATAAAGTAGACAAAGTCTTGCCTAACACATGCAAACATTCATTTCTCACTGAGATTTTTTTGATGCTTTCCTGCAAAAGAGCTGTAATAATAACTCCCAGGGATTAATTCCAAGGCCCCTACCCTCTTCCTCAGGGTACTTCAAATGCTGTACCTTAAAGACATAGTACAGCTGCAGTACAGCTGTTATCTCCTTGTTCAGGGGACACAGGAAGGAGAGCTGCTGTAAGAGATAATTTGTGCCAGTCCCAAATTAAGACAGGTTGGCACAACACAATTTCCCCCCAGAGTAAAGTTATACAAGGGTTTGCATTGTGACTCTCATAATTCACATTCACTTCCTTCTTTACTCCTGCTATAGCAAAACTATATCCTGCCCTTTATTCAAGGCTCTTGACAGCCCCATAAGTGTTGATGGTCCTGCATGGAATCAACAATCAGCAATACAGGGACTAAATACGCTCATGCACAAGACAGTTGTGCAACTGAGCAAACCCACTATCTGCTCAAATAGGATGCATAGACAGTCCTTGGTAAAGAAATGATATCACTCCCTCTGACAGCAGAAGGAATGAAAGCGTGTATAGTCTTCCCATGACTTGATGGAAGTTGCACAAATTCCCTACAAAAGAGTGCAATTGATTTCTACTATAAGAGCTGGCATCAGCATGGTCCTAAAATGGAAGGTTTGGAACTGGATTCAAGATTGCTGAAGTTCATGAAACTTCAAATCCTGGTTCATGATGCAAAATCCTCTCCAACTAGAACATGACACACTTGGCATTGTGTCATGCCTGACAGACAGGCTTACAGCAAAATACCTGGTTTTCCTAGGTAAGAAATTCCTAATAACTTATGGCACTATTCCCTATGCACACAAAGTACATAATACAACAATGCACATGTAAAGCACCAAGGTTAGTTCATCACCAAGCACAATTCCAAACTGATTGAGTCAACTATATATCTCCATTTACTTTACAAATTGCTAACATGTCAGGTGACAAAAGGAGAAAATCATGTGTCTGTTGTCACCAGAATCATGGCATAAAGAAGAGCTGGGAGGTAAGATGTGGGCTTTACTTTAGATTTCATAGAAATGAGAGGGGCAGGTAGACAAATGGGGATAAGGGTGTGCTAAATCACAGGTAAGGATGGTATCTGCATACCATCAGCTTCTTATCATCAGAGTGATGAATTCATAGACATGGGTTTTGACAACCACTTAACAAATTGGCTATTTAGAATTTCAAGGATCTATGTAAAAAGTTACAGTCAATTCAAATTCCAAGTTTTTTGGCATTAAGAAAATTATTAGGTTGACCTGTCCGAGAATGAGCAATAGGTCTCTTGTGACACAGTAAACTCCAACATCAGTGTTAAATATTGTAACAGTTACAAGTATTCCTCTGGATTTTATTTTGTTTGGAAAAAGTGACACAAAGCCTTCCCTGCTGATTTTTTTATCCCAGTCAGAAAAGTACCTTACGAATTATCAGTTTCTTGTTAACCTGGGGAAAAAAAATCCTAGCTCTAGTGTTATGTGTGTAAATTTATGCAACTTTCTTTGGAGCCCATTTAATATATTAAGCTTTCTATTTTGATTTTTTTTCCCCCTTCCAGTTCTGGTGCTTGTTCTTAAAGCTAAGCTTTAGCTTTGGGCAAAACCCTGCAATTATTCATAGTAAGCTTTGCAGCATGGGCTTTTCCCCTTTCTCTTACCAAATTTTGCAGATATGTATGTCAGCAAGTGGCAAAAACTATTCGGGAGCTAAACCTGCCTGTTCATTAGTGTGCTCACAAAGCAAAATGTGTTTGTATGTGCAGAAACCTAGAGAACAAATATAAGACCTAATGCAGCTGAACATTATAAATCCTTGTTGACTTCTGTGAAGCAGAAGCTACTCTATGTCTTTGAATACATCATCAGGACTTGGCAGGAGCATTAGGAAAAACTCTGTTCCACAAGACACCGAGTAGGTGCACATACTGAAGTGCTTGGGAAACTGCTTGGAATTTTCCAGGATTTGCTTTCCTTTGAAAATCATGCCCTGGGATTCAGTAATCAAATAAATTAGCCCTGCATAGGCTTTTTATTGTTGGAAATCAGCCCTGATGGAGCTTTTCATGGCGATTAAAGATTTGGTCATAGTTCAGACTCAAATTCCTCAGGAATACTTTAGAGTTCACCCAGTTTTAAAGACTGAGTAATTAAAAAAAATAAAGTAAGGCTTTGTATGGTTGTTCCCTAAGTATGTTAATTGCATGACAAGTTTCAACTAAAATTTTAAAACAATAGAAACATTTCATGTTTGTCCACTTGCTGAAGCAAGATTTCATGGGAAAGTTACTTGGTGTTTTATCTTTGCAACATTTGTATTTAAAACTTGTTTGGTGTTTTGTTTTGGGTTTTTTTCCAGAGATCTGAACTAGACAACCATTTAAAACCTTATGTTTGACATTTCATTTTTCCAGAGTAACCAAAAGGAGGCATATATTTGATGAGGAAAGGGAATTATTTTACCAATTTAAACCAGTAGAAAGAATTATCATGTGCAGATGCCTTGCTCATATGCATAAATGGAAGTCTCTCAAACTCCACACAATAGAATAGAAACTATGTCTGCAAAAGCTATTGTTATCTTTGTGGAACAGAGTTGCAAAGAGCAGCTCTCAGATGGTAAATCCTTTCTGGGAATTCTGCCACAAAAACTTTGAGCAAGAACTTTATTTTATTTAAAATATTCAGAGCTGAGCATCAAACATTCCACAGACATGGAACATATAGAATAGATGGTTTCCTGGAGAACCAGCAAGCCAAATTCTTTCTCCTGCAAGTAATTACAATTCTAGTAATTACTAATTCTGTGAATCTTGGTGGAGCTTTGACTGTTTACAAGAGGAGTAATTTCTGCTCTGGGTGCTTTTCATCTCTCTTTTTTTTTTTTAATAAAATGCTTTCTGTTTGGATGCTCTGTTAAAGTTTTCAATAGCTTTCAAGTATCAGAAGAATACTGTTTAAAAATATACCAGGCAACTCTCTTCTCCAGTGTAGAGTGATATTTCCAATTGAGATAATTTCAAAGAAAGAAAAGAATTTTTAATACCTCATGAAATCAAGCCCCTGTTGATTTATGAATCCATAGACACCTAGCCACTTCACTCCATAAATAAAACAGTCACAGTACCATATTAATTCCGCTACATTTTGGAGTTTATTCTCTCACCTATCCTTTCTAGTTCTGATGTGTAACAAGTAATTTCAGCTGGAACATATTTATGTTCACATTTCACTCAGTTCCTGTGAAAGTCCATTATGAAATTTCATTTCATGGTCATTTTGACCTGACCAAAAGAAATGATTGTTTTATCAAGTATACCCGTGTTCAGTAATAGTCAGCTTACCAAAAATCCCTGTATTAAACAAAGTCTAAAGACTCATTCTAACACATATTTGAGCAATCTTAGCAATTCCTATAAGCTTGTACCACATAAAAGTTTCCTGGTACAAATGGAAGCTGTAAGTGTCACCCAACTTTCAGAAATTATGCTTATAAAATGTCAATGATTTCATGTTACTGAACAGCATAAAGCCACTCACTAATAACACAGCACGGCAAACTTACAAATCAAACCTGAGTCAGTCTTACTGTCAGTAAAAGTCTTCAAGATAAAATCTAAATCAGATTTTCAGAGAAAATAGAAATTCTAGCAGCATCTAGAATTGACCTAAATAATTTCAGTGTAAGCAACAAAACACTGCCACCTAGGGAGCCAAAGGAAAACCCAATTATCAGTCATTTAAATAAATGGATCATGAATGGCAGTATAAAATTTAACTGGTGTACTTACTTGAGTACAATTGTGATTTTTTTTTCAATTATAGAGCCTCCCGCTCCTTTTTAAAAAAATGTAGTATTTCAATACATTTTCTTTTAAAATAATTTTCTTTTTCTCTATTTAAAATAAGGGTCACATCATTTACATTGTGGGGGTCACAGTGCTCTCTTTGGTGTGGCCATTGCATAGACTAACCAGTTGGATTACCCTGGATGCAGTTTTGGTGATCTCACAGCCTTGCAATAACCAACCCCACAGTATTTTACTCTTAACAAATTCATTTCAGATGTGAGGAAGGCAGGGCCCTACCAATTGCCAGTTCTACAAGTTTCGCTCTTGTACCATCCTGCAGAATTCAAGGACACCCTTTTCTGGGAGAACAAAAGGCCTGATGATACTTTTTAAGCAGTCTGAAAGCCTGTTTATGTGCAGTCGTCCACAGCTGAAAGAAACAGTATTTGTTTCAAAGAAAGCATATATTGTTTGTAGAGAAAACTCTTCTGTTTTGTTTTTTTAAAATTGGCTTTGAATAAATGTATAGCAGCTACAGAGAGTTCAATTAAAGCTGCATCTCCATGGTTGTAGATAGAACCCAATCCTTAAAGTCCAGCATAAATTGTTTTCATTTTCTGTGATACTTATCATGTCCTTAGAGACACTCGTGTTCACTGCCAGCTGTCAACATTCTGCACAATTAAACTTCTAGTTCTGTTAAACCCCTGTGTGAGCATCCCAAGTTTGCACAGAAGCCAATGGGTGGAGGAGACATATTGACATATTTACATTATGATTATTTGGCAACATTTCCCAAGACACAGTTCTCTTCTTGAAAAAAATAAAGGTTTTTTAAAAAAACTATTCCAAACGTTGTTTATATCAACATTCTTTATGTCATTTCACACAAAGTTAAATTTGATCTCTTCTTTCCCAGACCCAGGTTGGTCTCATAGAATGCACTTTAAAAAGGAAAAAACTCATCAACAATAAACCTGCCAACCAGATCTTTCATCCCTAGAAACTTTTAAAATCAATAGACTCCAAAGGATGGATTCCTTTTAATCAGAGGTGCTATTTTCAGACCTGCTATATTACCGAGGTAGCTTTTATGGATGATCATGCACTTACTGATACATCTCTCATCACTTACGGATACATCTCTCATCGGAGTTGCTATTTTTGTTGCTCTTTCCCCACTGACATTGCTGATGCTCCTGGTGATACTGCTTTTGAGGCCATTTCCTTTTCTGCTGATGCTACAGATTCTGCTGAGCTAATGAAATTGCTGTGGTCACTGTTAATGGCCCTCAACGGCTACTTCTCTTCCTATCCAAAGTACTTCTATTTTTATTCTCTGATATTACACCCACCGGTGCCCTGGGGGAAAAAAAACAGAAAATCAAAAGGAAAAAGAGAGTGCTTGACCTCATGGCTCCGTGTGACCACAAACGCAAGCGGGATGCTTAGAGGGTACCATGGCGCCCTCACCCCGCACAGCTGTCTCTGAGGTCCAAACCCTCCCCCAGAGCTGGGACAGTTCCTCCCATCGCTTCCTTCCTCCAGCATCCGAAGGGAAAGCGGGGGTCGTGTGTGTGTGTCACGCAATCGCCGCTATCCGGCAGAGCTTTCCCTCCTGCCAGCGGCGTGGCGGAGTGGGGAACCGCTGTGAGAGAGGCCGGGCTGGGGTCTCGAACCTCAGGGGAAAAAGCGGGAAATGTCCTAAAGTCCCTGTACCTGAGAGGCCGGCCCTGCCTCCCCAGAACGACCAGCTCACAGCTGCAGGGGGCTCGGAGGAAGGAGGGGAAGGAGCGGACCTCTCCTGCCCCCGCCGCAGGGGCCAGGGCACAGCGCTGCCTGTCCCGCGCTCTCAACTGAGCCCTGAGCCGCGCCGACCAGCGCGCGGAGCAGCTCCGGCGGCCCGACCTCGGGCGGAGGGAGGGGCGGCGGAGCGCGCCAGCGGTCCGCCCCCTCCCTCCCCGGAGCCCAGGCTCCCCCTCCGCCTCCATTTCGCGGCGTGCGCGCGCGGGCGCGGGCAGGAAAAGTCCGCCCTGCGCCTGAGTCAGGGGCGGCCGGGCGGCCGCGCGGGGGTGGGCGATGGCGCTGGAGACCCTCCCCGGACTGGGAGTTCGACCGCCTCGACGAGCGGCTCGCAGAGTGAGGCGCCCGCAGGGCGGCCGGGCGGGGCCGGGCTGGCGGGCTGCGGCGGAACCGCCTCGGGGCCGGGGGGAGGCGCGGCTGGAGCGGACCCTGCTCCCCTCCCGGACCCCCCCGCTGCACCCCGCGAAGAACGGGAGGGAGGAGGAAGGGAGGGAATAAGAAGGCGTCACGGGAGCTGAGCGAGGTCGCCCTGCACGGCTTCCCCGCGGACCCTGCCCTGTGCCCCTGCCCCCGGCTCATCCCGGCGCTGATCTGCACCCGGCCAGGCCTGCGGGGGTGGGCGGGCGCCCTGACCTTTTCTTCCCACCAGCCTCTCCGTAGTTTTCGGGGTTTTTTGGGGGTGGGGGGTCGTGGCTTTTCCAGACCTTCATCCTTTACTCCCTCTGAGGAGTCGCCTCCGGTGCCCCGCGTATGGCCGGGAGGGCCAGGCTGCTTGTGTGACTCTTGTCTTGCGCGAACCGGGCAGGACGAACAGATGCTTGTCGTGAGGATGGTGTTTCCTTCCTTCCCGATCATTTCTCGTAGCTCACAAATTTGTGCAGTTGCTTCCTTGGTTATCTAGAGAACTCACATCAAGAGATGTTGCACGCAGTTAGTTGTGTGCAGCTTTCGTTGGTAAAGGCTTTCTGGCAGGGCGTCAGGTGGTCACTTGCAGTTTAACCTTTAAAATGTAGTTAAATAAAAAGACCTTATGATCATGAAGTCTTTGACAGTGAGTTCGTGTGCCCGTCAAAATCCACATTTTACTCAGCCTGTGGAGGTGACCTACTTTCTAAACAGGGAACGTATATGGTTGTCACGCTGTAATACACACTGTAAAGTGAACTGTGCCAAATTAATTATACCAGGTGTTGCTGTGAAAATATGCCACTCATGGCCAAACTGTTTCACTTATAATGTCATCCCAAGGGATGATACTGTATATGCCATATTCATTTAGTCTGGATTTCAGTGGAAACTGAAGCTGCCTTGAGCAGAGCTTTTTACCAGTTCTCTAGTTGTGAAAAGGAAAATGCAGTTTTTACTCAAAATGCCAGATCTCCACTAGTTTGACCATGACATTATGTGCAGCTACAAGAAATTTACGTGACATAATATGCTCCATTACCACCATCTTGAGGGTGAACAGACTGATCTTCTATCAAGAGCAGCATACAGCGTTCTCCTAGAGAAAAGCCAAAGAAAAATCCTGTGACTTGAGAAGTATTTTTTTGTACTTATTGTCTACTTTCACGTTGTATCACTAATCTTTAGCAATTACAGTGTTCTCAACTGAGGACACAAGATACTAAGTAAGTCTGGTTTGTTGCATCTTTATCCTAGATATGTACGGATGTGGCACTTGCAAATCCTGCTGTGAAAATAAGTTCACTGAACATTGACATTACTGATTGTATGGAAGAAGTTATGATTAAGTTGGGGGATCTGTGCTGCTGAGTTGATATCTTGCGTTGTCCCAACTATAATGCTTTTGTTTTGTCACATGAGGAGAAACTAAATCAAACTTTTTTGTAAGCAGATTATATCTTATGAAGTATGTATGCTACTCTGAAGAAAAATATGATATCTGCTTTCTATGATTTCTTTTTGTTCATCCATGTGAGCCAGTTTATTTAGGAAAATCCTTCTACATCTTAAAAAGCTTCCTTCATCTCCAAGTAATTTTTTATCAGTTCAACTCTGCCTATCTCTAACTAGCTAAGAGCTTTCACTCTCTTATCTTTCTAAGGTAGTGAGAAGTTATTCACACCTGTCTCTTATTTTATGAGATGATCAGTACAAAATGGCAAATTGATGGCTATCAATAATGAAGTATTTGTAAATATTTAATGTTATTTGAGCTGTAGTATTGTACAAATCCATCAGTTGGCTGCTGGAAAGGTGACAATCTGTGGGTCTCTAGCAAAGCACTATTGTGAGGTTTTGTTTGAGAAATGGATGTTTTGTATGGAATTGATTTGAACAGCGCTGCCAGTTTCCAGTTTATGACTTGGAAGCTTGTTCTGTTCTTCCTATAAAGCCTCAATGACCGTCAGTTTGTCTGCTCTTCGTTTGTCTTTTGTGTGAAGGGAGGAGTTGTGATTGTGGGAATATCACAGCATATCTCTATAATAATGTCTCCATGATCCAGATTTTCTAGCAGTAAAAGACTGAAGCTGGCATGGTGCTGGTTAAATGCCATTCAGCAGGGCTGTGCATCTGTCGGTGTTTTACTGGTTTTCTGCAGCAGAGCTTCCAGAAGATGCACTGGAAGGAACCTGAAAGATGAGATGAATTGGATGGAATAGAATAATTGCTGATACAACTCAAGGGCTCTGCATCAGTGCCTGGAATGCATACTGCTGATGGAGAGTGTTTTGCTCACTCGTTTCTTATCTGTTTACATGAGATTTTGTCTCCTGTTTTGACAATGCCTATGCACTGTCTAGGCTGGATAGGCTTTGCAGTCTTTGTGTCTTTACAATTGGCATTGCTGCTGCTTTCAAAGTAGTATCTTAGAATTAGTGCAGTCCTCCCCTTCTGCCTGGTGCAGTGTCTCAGTCAGATGTTTTCGTGTTTAAGTGAAAATGGATTCAGCAGTGCTTTCCCAGCAAAAAAACCTACTGTTTGGCTCAGTTATTTGCAATGAAGATGAGCAAGAGGTTGAACATGCAGAATAAAAGAATATATTGTTTTTAACTTTCTAGACCAGCGTACTTGCTGAAATGTGAAAAGGGCACATATTAAAGCTGCATGAAAGTTATATGCTTGTTTAAGAAAAGTTTGGTTGTTCAGCTGACCTGCATTCTCTAACTTTTTTAGATAATCCTATTTCCAACGAATAGCAGAAGATCACAAGCTGTTAGATTTGGTATCTAATTATGGGGAAGACACTTTAGTCTTCACGAAAGGATTGTACTTCCTTACTGAGTTTAGAAGCCTTGAACTGTAATCATTCACTCTGCATTTCAGGTTATGCAGCTAAATCAGTACTTGGATATAATTTGGGGAGAAGTGGGGAACGTCTTAATGTGGGAAGAAAAAAAGATCAGGATAGAGAGAATTAAACTTTTTTTGGACCAATTGCCTTTAGATTTACTTTGGTAATTAATACCACCATTCCTGGTGTTTGACTAGCTGAATGTTAGCCTTTGCAGCTCCTGGGCCCTGACACTAACAGGACAGCTGAGCGTTTCAATGTCCAGCAGAAGAAAAATTCTGCTTGGGGAAAGTGAATTTGCAAGTGGAGGGAACGATTAAAAGCCATAAGCTTCCCATTTAATGCCCAAACAACTTACTGAGAGGTAGCAGGGAGAGAGTGGAAAGAGGATTGCTAGTAATTCAACTGCTACTCAGGCCGAAATGATTAGACCAATTGCCTCAAAGTACTGATATAATGACCTGATGGTTAAACTCACCCGCTGTGTTACAATTTCTACAGTCATGTCTTTGCTCAGAATCTTGTGTGACTGTTAAGGTCTTAGTTTGGCAATGTATGTCCCTTTATATTTTTCTGCAAACTGCTTAGATGTTTGATATTCTCTAAGTAGTATTTGAATTTCTTTTAAACTGACACTAAGTTATAGGATTGTTTTTAAACATGAACTTTGTATTAAAGATGCAGTCCTATTAAGGAAAACTGCTGCGGCAAAATGGGGAATACAGGACTAAAGCTAAATAGCAACAGATTAAATACTTTTAAATAATTTTTTTGATATTGCAGTTTATTGAGTTGTTCATAAAACTGTATAATTATTATCAATTTTCAGAAATTCATGCTGAAGTGCAGTTGAAGAATTATGGAAAATTTCTTGAGGAATATACATCTCAGCTGAAGAGAATTGAAGATGCTTTGGATGACTCTGTTGGAGATGTTTGGGACTTCAGTCTTGATCCCATTGCTTTAAAGGTCTTTATATATTTACTATACATTGCAACTATTACTTTCCTAGTTTGTCCTTCTCTTCAAAACCTGAGAAGTAAAAGCTTGATGCATTTATGCTCTTAAAATTTGACTTTTGTATTTGAGAAACATATCCAGTACTATTTTAATTATCAAATAATTGATAAATTGTTTCATATCACAAGAGAAGATGCTTTCCTATTATTATTTTTTAGTCTTTTGGATACTGGTTGAAGTTAAATGAATTTCTAATTCTTCATGTATTGGGAAGGCTAGTTCCAGAAAACTTCTTCCCTGGGGGTATTGGTGTTTTTATCTGGGATTTGGGGTTCCAGACAAACTCACTAATAGTTGTAAAACCGCAGGATGTATATTTATAGCTTGTGTTTTGATTTAAAGGCCTTGGTACAGTGTTTGCCTCCTTCCAGAGGGGGCTGTTTTCTTGGTCATAAGTTCACTGTCCTCTGCGGAGCGTTATTTTTTTCTCTTCACTGAATTTGCAGACAAAATTTAAAAGCACTACTGTTGCCATATGGAACTTGTCTGTGCTGAAGATGCACTCTCAAGCAATTGTCTGTCTGAATAATTTGAGTAAATTGTGTGTAGAACCACCAGAGTGCTGGATGTATTTGAACTAGTCAACACATGGCTGACTCTAGTAGAAAATGTCAGTGCCTGCATAGAGATATATTTTCTGCTTCCTGTTTCTGGCATTTAGGATTCCTAATTCAAGTTTTACGTTTTCTGAGCTGGTTTTTTTCCTACTTCATAGTCACCAGGCTTTTGCTTTTCAAGTTTTGTAAGTAAATTGTTGTAAATGCTATATAGTGTACCCGGTTATTTGCCCTTCTGCCTGGAGTGAATGAAAGATATTTCCATGTAAATGTGAAGAGCAAAGGTTTCCTGCAGTGCAGGTTGCCAGTAATGTGCAATTATTGCTCTCTTATTGCATACCCTATTTGAGATTAAACTGGGGAGGATACATGGCTAGTAGGATAAGTGTATTTTAACCAATGTTATTTGAAGTTGTTAATTTGTTATTTTTGTCTGCTTGTTTTGTTTGTGATTTTTTAATTTATTTTTTTTATATTTTAATTTTAGCTTTTGCCATATGAACAGTCCTCCCTACTGGAGCTCATAAAGACAGAAAACAAGGTAAGTGCTTTATGCTTAGAAGATAAAATGTTATTCTACCTAAAATCAAGCCCCCTAAATGTGAATATGTTTGTAATCTGTGTGGTTTTTTTCCTCCTTTGAGTCTAGGTTCTAAACAAAGTAATAACTGTGTATGCTGCTCTTTGTTGTGAAATCAAGAAGTTAAAATATGAGGTAAATTCAGCTAACTTTTATTACTATGTGTGAAAATGTTTGCAGATTGGCAAGCTGATGTATAGATTTATTCTTTAGCAGTAAAGAAACAAGATTGATGACTAAATAAGTTTTGTAGCATGATTACCTATATCCTATTTATTAAAAAACAAATTTCTGCTTTTGTTGTTAGGCAGAAACTAAATTTTATAATGGCCTCTTGTTTTATGGAGAAGGAGGTGAGTAGCTCCCTTTACTGTAAAAGTTTGAAGTTTTGAATTATTGCTTCTGGTTATATTAAATGCTACAATAACTGTAATTTTATAATATGGATACATGATTTCTGTGTCTTTAACTGATGCACACCAAATAACAAACTTTGAGGTTATAGGGATGTATGTTAGTGTCTTGTGACTGTCTTGAGTGAGTTTAAGATAATAATCAGGTTTATCCTAAAGCCCTCTTACCTGCAGTAAGTATTGTTACATTAACAGGAAGTTTTGTTACAGCCTTGTTTAAATGAGAAGTAGAGAGTGTGGGCTGTTGATGGTGTATTAAATATCTAACCTACAGCTTAACTACAGCAGCAGTTATTTTTCCAAGTATGGCATTGAAAACACATATTTCACGTGTAAACGCGTTGTAAACCGACTTATTTCCTACTGTGACTAGATTTTACATTGTTTATAGCAAAACAATAAATCTGTAATTTGACCATAATAAAACAGTGAAACCATTAATAAATAACTTGGCCAAAGTCCTGCCTCCTTTAGTATGCAATCAGTTATTCCAAGAGAAGTTGGCGTGTTAATGTCACCTGCCCTTTGAAGTGCAGGTAATAGTACTCACACTACTGTTTAGACCATGATGTAGCACAGGCACAAGTGATTGTAAGTCACTTCAATTGACAAATCATGAGACCCTGCTTTAGGTGAAAGCTGCTTTTTGTCTTGGACTTAAACTGGTAACTCCTGTGAGTGACTGGTCTTAAACTTCCACCTTAAAAGATGCTAGTGCGGGAATAAGCACAGATCTGGATCCTGAGGACTGAATATATCAGTGAGTTGATTTAGAGACCTATCGCCCAACTTTATTTTCTATTTCAGTAATTTGAGAGAAAAGTAATACAGTGGTATTGTAGAAGGGCATTTCCAAAGCTTTTCAAGAGCCTTGACTGTGACAGAAATACCAGGCAATGTGAAATCTTTGAGCTAGGGACTGTTTATCATTCTTTTAAGTGCTATATAAGATGACTGTTGCAGTTAAGGAACGTGAAGAAATGTGGGTGTTTGTTATGGGTAGTTTTTTTGGTGGTTTTGTTGTTTTTTTTTCTTTGCAGATTCTCATGTCTTATTAGACATGGGTTTAAATATTTTAAAGTCATTGCTGCCAAAATGATACTAGGAGATCCCTTAAAACTTCTCCATGTTTGTAGCATGAAAAAGTCAGACTGTAGCAGATTAGTATGTTACAGTAGCAGTTTGTTCCTGGTGGGTGTTGAGCAGAGAGTACTTGGGAATGGCAGGAATGGAGAGGTGAGCCTTCTGTGGGTTAGGCAGGAATGCAGAAATTTGTGTTCTGCACTTCCATATGCCTACTTGTAGCATTTGCTTTGATAACAGCAAGCTTGCTTACTTTAAACAAGTGGCAAAGTTACTGGCTCAAGGGTAGTTGAAATTTAAACAAATACTGTGCTGGCTTTTTCCAGCTGTGTAAAGAAACATTTTTTTCCCCCATCTTATCTTTGCAGTGGCTAGGGATAGTCTAGGAAATTTATTAAATAGTTAGTTGGATAGGTTTTTTTGGGACATACACTAAACAGAGTAAAGATTACATTAAATGTGTAAAGGGGAAACAATATTTAATATCTCGTCCCAGAGCTCCATCTTAGAGAAGTATGGAGACTGCTTTAATCTCTGAGTGCTCTGAAAGAACATATTTTACGATGCAATAAGACCTGAATTTCTTAGGCAATAAACTTGCAATTGTAAGCCTTTTTTGCTCAGAGTGTCCCAATAGAAAAATTGAGTCTAGAGCATTAATCTGTAATCACAGTAAAAAAACCAGTATTTTGTCAGTTGGTGTTAAAACTGCTCCAGATGACTGAAACAGTTTGGCATTGGTGATATAATTATTGTATTTCATAGTATTCTGTTAGTGTTCTGTGTCATACAGATAATGCTGTGAAGCTGTGGTGATGAGCCAGTTCTTTTGTGCAAGACGATATGTAGGAAAAAGAAAATCAATTTCTTGAGGAAAGATTTTCCTTCTGGTTAGTCATGTAGTATATTCTTTCGGTAAATAATATCTGGATGTTCCTTGCAGTATAAATACCTAATGCTGTCGTACATACTTTTTAAAAATGGGAAGTTTTATATGAAGTTACATAATACATATGCCTTTAAAAAATTATGTTTCGTATTCTTTATTTTATTTCTGGTGACGGAGACACTTTTTCCTGCTTTGTATCTAATTTATAAATAATGCAATTTTAATTGAGAAAGAAACTTCAAAAATAAGTCCAGCTTAGGGAAGAAAAATTAAGAGTTTTTGAGGCTCCATCAATACGCTTACAATAGTGCACTCCACTTGTATGACGAACAAATGGCTTGGAGGGCAAGCTTCAATGTTAATTTAACAGGTGTAACACAGGCTTTTGGAAGTGTTGACAAATGTTTCTCTTTTTAGCCACAGATTCCAGCATGGTGGAGGGAGATTGCCAAATACAGATGGGAAGATTTGTTTCTTTCTTGCAGGTAGCATATATTTTGATTTTTTGACAGCAATTATAATCTTAATTTTACTTGCAAAGTGGATTTAACAGTAAGCCTTATCCTGTCTGCATCTTGCTGAAAGGCATTGCAGTCATTTGATATATTACTGTGTTTTGCCTGCAGACCTGTCACAACTGGCTGATATATCACACATTGTTTTGAGGTTTTTTTATACTTGTCTTTGGAAGTCTCATGGCTAGGTTTCACGAACGAAGATTTGGGTCTTTGGAAGTCTAATGAGAGAAGAAATTACACTTCGTGTAATTGCTCGAAGAAATTAGAATTTACTTAAGAAAATTTCAGTATGAGAAGATAAATTGAGGTTGTTTTCATTTAACAGTAAAGTTAAAGCTAGCTATTTTTATGGTTTTGATTATAAGTTTTGCTTTTCATTGAACACTGGAAATGGATTAATTTTTCTGTGCATGTTTTTTTAGCTGATAAAAGAAAGCAAAATTAAAACATGTACCTGGGAAAAAATTGCTTGTGAGTCATTCAAACTTTTGTGGAATAACACTCATTTCTTATACAGTTTGGTAGTTCAGAGTCCTTTGCACGAAAACAGGATCTGTTTTTCTTCTGAGGATTTCCTGTGCTCTTGGGTTTCAGTCTACTGTGGAGTTTTTTGTCCTTGGTATAGCTTAAATGACTGTCCTGTTCCCAAAAATGTTTCTATTTTTATGCAATATGGCTTGTAATGAGATATCTGTGTTCAAGTAGAGAATATACAAGAAGTTTCTAGAATGTTTAAACAAATTCTAGTTTAACAAATGTTAAAATTCCTCTTCTTGCTGTATAGTTGCATAGCAGTACTTAACTGAGTCATAACAGGTTGAATGCTATAGGAAGTTGTTTCTCAACCTCTTTTACTATGCCCAAGTGCATTAGGATCTGTTAGATTTTTTTCCTGTTTTCCAAACTTTTTGTCCTATCAAATGTGTAGGTTTCATCCTTCATCCTCTATTTCCTCCTGTCAGATGTTTGAGACCTTTTAGTGATTCTGAGATGGTGCTACTGTGCATTTGTGCTTTTCCTGAGTCCAGGTGGAAGTTGAGAGGATCTGGATATCTGTGCATATTGCAAGCCCACTCCATGGAACAAGTTTGTTAATTTATGGGGTATATGCTGATGTGTGTATTTAAAGGGTAAACACTTCACAGAAATACAGGAGTATTGCTTGTAAGCCCGCTTTGTATATTTGCTATGATGGGTTAGGAACCTTGAGAAACTCTGGAAGAAAGGGAAATGCAAGATGTTACCCCTAAGGGAGGGTTTGCTGTGCTAACAGATATGTCATCATCATCATCATGGCCAGGCTTCACAAACGAAGGTTTGGGAAAGGCTCTATCCACATTTGTTACAAGCACGCTGGTGGCTTATCAGGCCAATATGAGGTAGACATAGACATTGCAATCAGACATGCAACAGATGTGTATTGCTTAGGGTACAACTATGAGGGAAATGTTTTCCTTGTGGACTTTGTTCTTTTTCACCTATTGTGTTCTCCTAAATCCACTTGGAGTAGTCCATGTCCATAGACTAGGAAATGCTGTTCTGGTCAATGTTGTAAGCATATCCCCAAGGATGATGTGAAAATATGGAGTTTACAAAAGAGGCGAAAAGTTGCTTTCATAGAGCTAATGTCCACCTCTTGGTTTATTGGCTCTTCTGAGTTTGGGATTCCTTGATTAGCTATATGCAATAGCCTCAAATTTGTATGTCAAAACTTTTTTTTTTTTAAATATTGTCAAAATAATGGTCTGAAAACACTGGTTAGGTACTCTTGATTGTGCAGAAGACAGTATATTTGAAGAACTCTAAAATTATAATCTTGTCTGTGTTATGTAGTTGCTAATATGCATGTGCTGTTAAATTGGACCATTTCCTGGAAATTTTAAAATGGCAGGGGGTGCTTCCCCCCCCCCCAGGAAACATGATCTCTGTTGTCTATTAATCCATTCCTCTGGAATATGTTGGCTTATTTCAGCTGCATTTGTTAGAGCAATACAAGTATAAGAAGTAATGTTTTGTGAAAACTGGTGACTAATAGAAGGCAGAAACCCAAATAAGATCTATTTTTGACGGAGAGGAAGACAGAATTCAGCTGTTAGCCAGTTTTCTGGCAGGAGTGGATGGCTGTCTGCTTAGCCAGTGTGGGCTGTCTGCCATGGAGCCATCCATTGGCTGACTGGCCAGGCTCATCACACATGGACTTTTCCCCAAAGGGATTATAAGGTGCATTAATGAGCAAGTATTATTGCAGTTAAGGGAAACTCAGATTAGTTCTCCTGTTGCTCAAGGAATGCCTTGTTAAAATCCATTATAGAAATTAAGATAGTCCTTTACATGGTCAGAGCTGACATGTTCTTACTCACTGTGTGTTACGTAACTGAGCTCAAGTTCTGCTTTAGCCAAGCAAATCTCTCAAAGACATTGGCTTTGTTTGTTTGCTTGTTTTAAAGCAATATTACGTGTCTTACCACTCTTATGGTAGGTACAGGCTTCTGTGGTAATTTCTAATTCGAATTTGACTATCACCAGCATCCAGAGTGTGACTCTTGAATCTAGTGGCGAAAAAGCGCAGCCTCTGCTCCCGGGGATATTGTTGCTGCAAGTACTTGGGCACTGTTGTCAAGTCACTTACTGTCTTTGGTATACGTAGTCAAAGTTGTACTGGAAGCTTGTGTTTGGTAGCTTCTTAGCTTAGTCCCAGTTTCCTTTTCAGAGCCGTTAGTAGGATGTTTGCCATCGTGCTGTAGGTCTGTCCGCTGACTTGGATTAGGGATGTAGTTGGAGCTTGGGCTGCAAGTTCAGTAGTTTATGTTTGTTGTTTCTGATGTAGAGGCAACTCGTGTATGAGGAAGCTCTATACATATATATGCATTTTATTTTCTGTGTTGCAGGAGCTGTCTTGCTTTGTTACCCGATGTTACGAAGTGGTGGTGAATGTAGTGCATCAGTTGGCCGTTCTGTATACCAGCAACAAGTAATTATTCCCTAAAATTCTGTATTGTTGTAATGTAGTTAAAAGTATAAAATATGAATGTTCTATTTAAGGCATGGTAATTTTTGGAATGTTGTTGTCTAGAGATATGGATAGTGCTTTTCTGAGAAAATTTGGGCTTCGTAAACTATTATGGAAGTGGTTTTGTTTGATTTTCAGAAAAAACAGTGTTTATATATAATGAGATGCAAGAATTTTATTTTTTGTCATTTTTTGATGGGGCAATTAGTCTTTATGTTTAAGAGATATTGTTTTACTTTTTTCATCCTTGCTCTGTTTGAGAGATTCCTCCTGTTGGCTGATGCAGTAGTTACCAATAGCTTCAGAAACTTAAAATTCAGATCACTTCCACAGTCTGTTTTAAATACGTAAATATTGGTATATATTCTTCACAGAACAACCATGGTTTTAACACCTGAACTTGAGCTTAGTAAGGACTGTTTGGTTTAGCTCCTTTAAAAACTGAAGGTAGTTTAGTTCTGAATAGAATTGATGGATTAAGCTTTCAGTATCACTGCAGGATTCTCGATTCCTTCCCCATCCCCCAGTAGGATAGCAGCATTCTTCTCAGTTTTATTTGTTGCTTTTATTTTTGCCTTACACCACAGCACAAGGTAGACTTTCTGTGTGGTGCTGGATGTGTAACTTGGACATGGCTTGATTAAATATGTGAAGTGATTTTGATTTTTGGGCCCTGAGGCTGTGTATCAAGGCGACTTGTCATTAGCATAACTGAATTGGGAATTGCTGAGATGTGTGCACTGAGTACAGTAGGTGCTTTGAAGCAGTCACATGCTGTACGTTTAAAAATACAATATTAAATCTGATCATAGCACACAGATATCACATAGCATATACTTTCAATTGGGTTTTTAGATTCCTTTTTTTCCTGAAGTTACTGTTAATGAATAAAAAATGTACCCCAAGAAAAAAAGAACACATCATGATACAGAATCGATACATATGATCTGTTCTGAGGATTAAAAAGGCATTAAAATATTTATTTTATTTATAGGAATGCACCTAAAATTATAGAGACGTCTGGAGTTCATTTTCAGGTGGGAGTAATTTGGAACTCTTTTGCTTATGTTTATATATATATTTTGTTAATCAGCTTTTTCTGGCCTTTATGTGGGAAGGCTGGTATCTCCATGTCTGTCATATTGTAGCTTTCTTAGCTGTAAAGTGTTTGCATGCTCCCTTATTGCAATATGTGCTTCTGCACATAGACAGTTTTAAAAATCATGTCTCCAGTGTCAAAATAGATCAGTGAATTTAGTTTGCATGCAGACACCACTTTTATGTTCCTCGTGTCACTACAAGACATACAAAATCTTTGAGCTACTAAACCGTGAGATCTCCTATTTAACTCTCTAGCTGATGTCTTGTTGGCTGAAAATATATTGAAAGAAACTGAAATTTTGTATGTCACATATGACTGCAATAAACTTTTTGATAACTACAGTCCTTTTCCTTCCCTTTTTTTTTCTTCACAAACAGGCAATGTATGAGCATCTAGGAGAGTTGCTCACAGTCTTGATCACTCTGGATGAAATAATTGACAATCATGCCACGCTGAAAGATCACTGGACCATGTATAAGAGGTGTGTCTCTCATGTGAAAAACACTCCCACAACATACAAGATGAAAGTATGTGCGTCTGTGTGGGAGTGTCAGTGTGGGAACATGGATTTTGGTAGTCTCAAGAGTTTTCCAGAAGTTTCAGTGCAGAACAGGGCTAAGCTCCCACAGTGTCCTTCTAACAGCATGAGTAAGTTTTTAAAGTGCTGAGTGTTACATTTTCAATACAAGGTAAACATCTTGGCAAACAGGGTAATGGTTGGTGGGGTTTAAAGTATATTCAGTAAGAAATTTAGTTGTGTACAGAACTGATCTAAGACTACCCCTGTCTATGCTGATCATGGGGATGGGCATGGAGATTTAAGAAAGGATACTATCTTAAATAAAAGCTGAAGAGTGAACAATTATAAAAGTAGCTAAATTAGTGGAATAATAAGTGTTTCCTTGAAAATCTAAATTAAATGTGAGTTACTCAATTGCAAATTGATTCTATAGACCTAGTGTTTTTTGTGGGGTTTTTGATTTTTTTTTTTTTTTTTAAATTTTGGAGTTGCTGCTAAGAGCAGGTGTTGGCAATCAAAATCTATTATCAAAATAGTGCAGGATATGATAAAACTGTGAGTGTGTTTTAATTGTCTTGTATGTATGTATTCCACACCTATTCCTTACAGGCTGCTAAAATCTGTCCATCACAACCCTTCCAAGTTTGGAATTCAAGAAGATAAACTGAAGCCATTTGAAAAACTACTGTTAAAACTGGAATGCCAGTTACTTGAAGGAATGATATTTCAGGTAATGGAATTAATGTTCCCCAGTATGATAGGGAAAACAAACGTGAAAGCAACGCTCTTTTTAGAATGGTTTGCTTGTTTGTATTTTGGTTTTGTTCCGGTTCCAGTGATATGTGAATTTGACTCTTGCATGGGAGGAAAAAAAAGGCTCTATTGTAACATCCTTCCTTGCTCTTCTCATGTGCTTGAACTGTGCCAAGTAGCAGTAAATGCTGACTGGTTTTGCTGAATTAGGGAAAGACAGACAACTTGGCATTAGGGCTGTGTGTTATCAGGAAGTCTGGTTTTGTCCACGTAATAGTGAGCAGGCTTATATAGCCTAGGTCTGCTTCATTTTAGCTGCAAATTAATTAGTCTCCTGAGTAACATTTAAAATACATTAAGTGTGACATCTCATTCCTAGCTTATGAGACAGGTCATTGGGAACCACTTGAATGGTGCACCCCTGAAACATGCAAGTGCACAGGTGGGTGAGAAGGATTAGTACATTTTCAGTTCAGTTAAATGTGTTCATACAAGAAGCCATGTTTTTTTAGAAAGGCATGTATTTGAGACATTGAAATTGGATGTTGTGGCAGAGTGGGCAGAGGATAATGTTGCTGAATTTGGTCAAAGCAGAGTCAGTTGTTCAGTTCTTGCAGGTTACAATGGTATAGGGAAGAAGGGTTCTGTAAAAGCCTTTAAAAGGGAAATTGTAGGTAAATAATTAAGCACAGTTGGCTTATTCTTTCAAAGGACATTGCTACCAGATATCCATTTTTCATCTTAGATTTCCCTAATGTTGCATTAGTGCAAAGACTTCATTATGTGTTTGAGACATCAGTAGGATTGGGCTGGTATTCACTCAGGAAGTTTTCCCTACTGAACTGCAAATGCTTCTTCTCAACAAAAATACATTAAAATTATGTTTAAATGCAGTTCCACTAAAGACTTCTCTAATATCCTTAGAAAGTATGAAACGTGTTTCTATTTTTTGACTTCTGTGTGGGTTTTGGTACTTTTTTAAACCACCAGCAGTAGTGTGTGATTTTATGCTACAGGGTCATAAACCATATCCTACAAGTGACTTGCATGATAATCTTGTTTAGGTAAAGGGTAGTTATAGTGTAATAATAAAAATATGCATCTAGTTTCTTAGCACTAGCACATCAAATGGTTTCTTTAAAAATGCTCCTTAAAGGAGATGAGAAATAAATAAAATGGGGTTTTGAATGCCAGTTATAAGAGGTTTTTTAGTATTTTCTGTTATTATGCTAAAAAATGTAAGCATAGTTAAAAATCTGTATGCTGTAGAAGTTTGACTTACTTCAGTTTAGTCTTAAATCAGTGAGCTCTTCTCTTGAAGACCAGTACTCTTTTGAGGTCCAGAATTCATGGCCTTATCATTATGCTTTTTTTTCCCCTTTTTACTCAGGCCTGTATAGAGCAACAGTTTGATTCCTTAAATGGTGGGGTGTCGGTGTCGAAGAACAGCACATTTGCCGAAGAATTTGCTCATACTCTTCGCACAGCTTTTGCAAATGTTGAAGCCAAACTTGGTAATGCGAGCTCGTACTTTTCCTGCCAGCTTAGTTGTTTCTAAAATTGTTTATATTGTTTGCCTGGGAGTAAACTTAACCACAGCTGTGTTCCTGCAGGTGAACCTTCAGAAATGGACCAGAGAGATAAATATGTGGGCATCTGTGGCCTCTTTGTACTGCATTTTCAGATTTTTCGGACTGTAGACAAGAAATTTTACAAGTCATTGTTGGATGTCTGTAAAAAGGTGAATGCTTTATTGTTTTGTCAATAATTGAGAGGGGAAATAAATCTTCAGTCATGAAGGAGATACTTTTCTTAGATGCATAGCATAGCACAGACTTGGGAAAAGAAAGAACACGCAATTTACAAAAAATATGTCAGAAAGCAGAATTGAGAATTTCCTACTTTTTATAACTTGGCCATTTTCTTCTAGAGATGGTCTAAAACTTGGGTACTCACATAGCAGCAAGGTAAAATAACTTGAAATTACCATTAAAATATTTCTTCTCAAGATTAATGTGGCACTGAGGACAAAAAACTGTTTGAGTTATGAGTACTCTGGTGCTGAATAAATGCTGTGGGTTTTGACCTTGGCTATGAACATGTCTTTTGGAAGACCTCTAAGTCCAAAGGTGATTGGGGCTTTTTCATATTGGATGGTATTACAAAATTATTAAATTCTCTGATAGTGTTTAGAATCTCTAATACTGTTTAGAGTGGTAATAACTTTGCCTGTAGTGTCCTTAGTGGGCTTCTAGGAAAGAAACTTCTTATTAACATGAATGTAATACTTTGTAAAAACCAGTTATGCAGAAAAAAACTGTGTTTTGACTTAAAAGAGGCATAAGAAACATGCATGGTGGCATAGTATTTGTTGTAGTTAATTATGTTTATTGCTTCTTGGTAGTATTCCACCCCCCCCTTTTTTTTTTCTTAACAGGTACCAGCCATTACATTAACAGCTAACATTATCTGGTTTGCTGACAACTTTCTGATTCAGAAGATACCAGCTGCTGCCAAACTTGTGGACAAGAAAAGTATTCATTCAGTAAAAACACAAAGGGAGAACTTTCTGCAGCAGAGGGCACAGTCACTTACCAAGTATGCTTTCTAAATACTGCTGCATGATGCTGTTTGGCAAAGAGGTTATAAACCATGGGTTTCTGAGTTTCTTCATTCAGTGTACTAGCCTGTTGTATATTGTTGCTCAGTGGTGTTAATCACCTGTTCCACTTCAGTGCAGCAATGTGTGCATGTGTTAATGTTGCTGCAAAAAGTTTTAGTCAAAACTAAGCTGCTTTTCATGTCATGCTTTCAGAAAAATGTGTATTATGACACCAAAATAACTGCTCCTGCAAGTTCTAAATATTTCTTTCAGTTACTTCTATTTCCATACTTTCAAGTTCCTTCTTATTTTAAACTAGTGTCTAGTAACCCGAGCTGCTCTGTTTTCTATTAGGGCTCTCTGCTTTCTATGTGTTTATGGAGGTAAGTTGCTAGTAGACTTATAATCAAGTTTTTCTCTGCTTGGTGAGGATACTTTCTTTGCAAGCATTTCTTTCTTTGTGACTGTTTTTATTGCTTTTTTAATGGTCTTTGAAATTATCTGTATTTGAAAAAAGCTTCTCTTGTTTTGTGCTCTGCATGTAGTTTGCAGCTCACTTCCTTCTCTTCTAAAATATGCTTAAAGATAAGATGAATTTTTTTTAGTTGTTAAGAACAAGTGTACTGCATAGGAAGGTAACAGGGCTAAGATTTCTGTTTCAGACCAAAACAAGAAGGTGGAAACTGGGTTCTGTGGAATAGGAGTAAAAACTTTAATTTTTCATGTTGTCTTCAAACCCTACAAGCAAGCTGGCAGAACTGAGTTGGAGGGGAGGAGGGAAGGGGGAAAAGCAACTCCTTGCCTACGTGATCCTCTGACAGATTATTTTCTCTACTTCCCTGTTTTTTTTCAATCCACTTCTTCCTAGTTTATGTCCTGCAACCACAGAAAGATTCAAGAGCTGTGACTGAGTCTTTTTTGGGCTTTAATTCCTGGATGGGGCATAACTGCACTGCTGCTTTGCTTCTGGTCTTGGGCAGTGGTACTTAAGATTAAAAAGAGGTTGAAAAAAAATCTGTGTATTCACAGACATTTCGTAGAATCATAGAATCATTTGGCTTGGAAAAGATCTCTAAGATAATCAAGTCCAACTGTTAACCCAATTATTTCTGAGCCATTACCACTAAACCATGTCCCCAGGCACCACATCTACGTGGCTTTTAAACACCTACAGAGATGGTGACTCAACCCTTTCCCTAGACAG
The DNA here is from genome assembly GCF_001715985.3 of Manacus vitellinus. NCBI lineage: Eukaryota > Metazoa > Chordata > Aves > Passeriformes > Pipridae > Manacus > Manacus vitellinus. The sequence continues at coordinate 12,720,098 of NW_021940682.1, forward strand.
CCTGTTCCAGTGCTTGTCAACCCTTTAGGTGAAGAAATTTTCCTAATATCCAATCTAAACCTCACCTGGCACAACTTGAAGCCATTTCCTCTTGTCTTGTCACTTGGGAGAAGAGGCTGACTGTCACCTTGCTAAAATCTCCTTTCAGGCAGTTGTAGAGAGCAGTAGTGTCTTTCCTGAGCCTCTTTTTCTGCAGGCTGAACAACCCCAGCTTCTTCATAGGACTTGTGCTCTAGACCCTTCACAGGCTTTGTTGCCTTACTTTGTACACACAATTTTGAGGATATTGTAATAAAATCCAGATTTTCCTTCTGCTGATTTGAATAGTGCAAGTAATGTTTTCTTGCTTTTTTATAAATCCTTGCACTGCTTTTGATAATTGCACTATTACCTTAAATATGAGTCCTCTTTAAAGTGTAACTTTTGGTAACAGAATCAGTGATCTGAATATATTCCTGCTACAAGTGCTGCAATAAGTTGTAGTGCAGTGTTGCAATTCGATAGCATGGAATAAAGAGTTTTATAAAAGTGAACTCTATTTGAACATTTAATTACTACTAGTGTAATTCAAGCAGATAAAGTTCTGTAGAATTTTGTTACGTAAGAGCAGTCCAGTCTGACATTGATGTAATGACAAATTATACTTTTGTATGTGTGTGTATATAATACAACAGAAATTCAAACTTGGATGAAAAAACTTATACCCAGTGTTGGACTTTTTTGTGTAGTCTTTAAAAGCATTTTCTAACAGTTTTATTTCCTGTTTTAATTTAAGGAAGTGTAGTATATGTACTACTAAGAGGGCCATTTGTTCTCTTGAAAGACAGGTGATTTTTGACTCATTGTACAGATATAATTGGCAGACTAATCCTTACCTATAGAGAATTAAAAAGTAAATGAGTATGTGGTTCTGATACTTTTGGGAATGGTGAGTTGTTATTTTGGGGACTGAAGAGTTAAGATGTTTCCCTTGCAAGAATTTTAAGTTTTGGAAAGAGAAAGTCTTCACACTGTTCTTATTTGAGGCGAGCAACATTCTTTGTTTCCTTCCCCAGAGATATGCAGTCATATTATGTTTTTGTGAGCTCGTGGATGACAAAAATGGAATCTATCTTGTCCAAGGAGCAACGCATGACAAAGTTTTCTGAAGATCTTTCGAACCGCTGCAATGTCTTCATCCAGGTGTGCAGTCTTTTAATGCGGTGATGCAGCAAACTGATGTTTTGATGCAAATTGTTGAACATAAAAGGAAATCACAGGAGTCCTGTGATCATCAGTGTATAATTTACAGTGTGGGAAGTCTTATAACACTTTTAATGCCCAGTAGATACTCTTTAAGGAATTCTGTATAAAAGACCTTTCCATAAAGGATGTAGAGAAAGGGAATCTGACTAAATACTCGATGGCTAAAATTTTGGATTTTTCTCTAGACTTAGGAAATCAAGAAAACTTCATCTGCTCTGTAGTAAAGGTTTTGGGTTTCTTTCCTTTTGAGTCATGAGGTACTTAAGTTGGACTGAACCTGTGTCTAATTTAGTTTTATTTAGGACAATACATGCTCCCAGTAAAGGTTTTGTGTTTCATTGTGCTTTGCCTACTGATGGTTCTTTGCAAGAGACAACTGGTTTTCTTTTGACCAGACTACTAACAGCATGTAGTCTTAGTGTAAGATGCGTCTTATTTCTGAATTTATTTTTTGCCAACTTTATATGTATCTGTCTGCCTGACAGAAAATCAGTAAGGTGTGTGAAAGCATGGTCTTGAATCTTCTGTAACTGAAGACACACATGTGCTAGGATCTGTGGTTTTTACCTTGAAATTACTTGCAGTGGACTTAGAATTTTGCTCCGTACTGAATTGAGTTTCCTGCAGTGCTTGCAGACTTTTCCTATCTTTTTTTATTGTTACTGTTTTTTCTTTGGAATAAGTTTAATAATGTTTTTGTCATGGTTTATGTAACTGACATTGTATTTAAAAGCTTAGCATATATTGATGTGGAAATAGTTGGTTTCTTTATTGTGGGATGGACATTTCTATTTCAAAAGTGTAAAACTGTATAAATACTGTTTGTGTATTTATTCCACAGAATCTGGAAGGTTTAGATTGTTTTAGTGATAGGATGTTTTTGGGGGGATGGGAATTGTTTGGTGGGTTGGTTTACAGTAGGTCTGAAATTATTACACCTTTGAGGCTCTGTGATTAATTCACTAACCTATGTTTAATTTGAATGACTTTAGAATCAGATGATCTACTGAGTCATAGGCAGTTCATATGTCTGCTATTGAAAGGGTTTTATTCAGCTTTGGGATCTCAGGCTTGCTTAATACAGTGGAGTGGTAGATTCTCTGATGTGCAGAGGCAAAAATTGTCCGTTATGCTGACTGTCAGAGAGGACTTATTTGATTGACAACGTTGTGGAAATACTATTTTTCTTTTCTCCCCTTGTATTCATTTTATTTTTAGGGTTTTCTTTATGCATACAGTCTTAGCACCATCGTTAAAACTACAATGAATCTTTACATGTCAATGCAAAAACCTATGACGAAAACCTCAGTGAAAGCCCTGTGCAGACTTGTGGAACTTCTGAAGGTAGGTCACTGGATGAAAACTATTTCACGTAGGAGATTACAATGAACATTGATCACACATCCCATATTAAAAAAAATTGGGAGGGGCACAGAACTGGACCCAGCATTCCAGACGTGTTGAATAGAGGTGAAGGGTCACCTCCCTCAACCTGTCAGCCAAGTGTTGTCTAATGCAGTCAAAACTACCATTAGCCTTCTTTGTGGCAAGGGCATGTTGCTGCCTCACATTCAACTTGGTGTCCACCAGGACACTCAGGTTCTTTTCTGCCAAGCTGCTCACCAGTTGAGTGATTCCTTAGATCAGTCCTGAAACTTTTTTATGCTCCCGAGCAGTTTGATTTTTCTCACTTTCTAAGGGTTACATTGCAAAGTGGAAAGAGTCTGTATTTGCTGTGTGGATTAGTCACCCAGCATAAAGCCAGATTCTAAAGGCAACAATTTCAGTAACTGCATGAACTGTTGTGTTTTGGGATTGACTTCAGGCAATAGAACACATGTTTTACCGAAGAAGTATGGTTGTGGCAGACTCTGTGACACATATCACTCAGCATCTGCAGTATCAGGCTCTTCACTCTATTTCTGTAGCCAAGGTATGTAATCCAAGTTCTAATAATTAGTCTTCCTAGCTAAGTATTTTAAAAAATATTAATTTTAAATTAAAGTATTTTTCTTATTTTTTCAAGATCTGTAGTGTAATTCTCTGTCATAATCCACAGATATATCAGCTTTCCAGAAGTTCAGAGCTGTATCCCAGAAAACTGTACAGCATAGGTGGTTATCTATTTTTTGACCAAGAATGGTTCCCCTCTTACTCTAAACTGCTGCATCTCTTGTCATCTTCCTCTTGTGTTCTTTTTGTTTTTTATTTCTAGTGATTTTCACAAACTGACCTTTGCTTACTTCTTTTCTGATGCACACTCATAAAACAATCTGTTGCAGGTCTAAGCAAACAGGCTGTTATTTAAATCTTTGCTTGGCAAAGTAGCAGTACATGATGGCTTACAGGAGTCTAGTGTGGACATATATTCACTGTTTCACTGTGGGATAAAATGGCTTCCTTTGCTTATCATCTTGAATTTCAGAATTCAGGGCAAATAGGAAAATGAGATTTTTAGTATTCCTGTTCTGATATATTACTGATTGTTTTTATTCTTTCATCACAATCAGTACCAGAATTACAAAGGATGTATACTATTGTTATCATTGCAGCTATAGAATTTCCCATTTCTTTGGCTGTAATCTCAATTTATGTATCTGGCTTCTCTGTATTTTTTTAGGGTAACAAACAAAATAGTTGTACTTCTAAAAACAATATGTATATACTTAGCAGGAGTAGCATGAACTGAAGAAATTCTAGGCTTCAAAGCTACTAAGAAAAACTATATCTTCAAACAGTTCACATATGTGTGGATAACTTTCATAACCTTTTCAAATTATATCTGTAATTACATGACAATTATTTCTAAATGCATAGAAATATGCTAAGACTGGTGTATTGAAGGATATTAAAGAGAACCCATAGGTGACCAATTCTTGATGTTTTGACTACTTATCAGAAAATATGTAAAAGGTAGTTGTTGGTAAGTAAAAGAATCCATCAGTACTACCCTTTATCTGCTCCACTTTGTTTCTAAGTGGTGTAAGGTATAAGGTATATAGCAGGTAAGGTTGGGAGCTTCGTGTTGAATACACTTAAAATTGAAAGATGTTTTCTTTAACTCTTTCATGAAAGTGTACCTCTTCTGAGTTACACTGCTACTCACAAATACATCTGTGACTTCAGCTTCTTGGCCAGAAGACTTGGTTCCCTTCATTTGTTCATGCAAATATGGTCACCTAATCTTTCTGGTAAATTAAAATTTGTAGAAAATTGCAAGCTGTAGTTATTACCATGTTTGTACACCTTGTGGCTTTTCAGCTGCAAGCTGGATTTTGTTACCAACAGCAGAGAGTTGCTGATTAAAAATTTAAATTACATGTTCCTTAGAACTAAAATTGGCATGCAGTTGCATGCAGCTTGCACAGTGTTTGTGTTCTGTAGGACCTATGTTCACCTTGAACTGCACGTATTCCAACGGTATAGGTAGGCAATATTGCTGAACTGATGGAGTGAGTGAATCTGGATTCAGTGAGCTCTGTTCACAAAACATAATTTGTTTGCAGAAATAATTTATGACAAGTCCACAAGCTTTGGAAATAAGTAGTAAGCTGTTACTTTTGGGCTTAGGTAACTTTTCTCTGAATTTCTTTGTCTTTCTGTCATCAAGAAAAGAGTAATTTCTGATAAAAAGTACAGTGAGCAACGCCTGGATGTCCTCTCTGCTTTGGTGTTGGCTGAGAATACCCTCAATGGGCCAAGTACAAAACAGAGGCGACTGATTGTTTCCCTTGCACTAAGTGTGGGAACACAGATGGTAAGTGCCATGATTGTTCCAGCCCTTTACTTGTTTGTTGTAGTGTCTTATAAATAAATGTAATCTTGTGTTTATTTTTTATTTTGCCTTTTTTTTTTTCTTCATTTCCACAGAAAACCTTTAAAGATGAAGAACTCATTCCCCTCCAGTTAGTTCTGAAAAAACTAGACTTGATCAGTGAACTTACAGAGCGGTAAGCAGTGGCATGTAGTATATAGAAGGCAGTGTAGTGTCTCTGGGGGAGCTGTATCTTCACTGTGTGAATGGCAAAATCTGGTCACTGCATGCTGGTGGTGATTTTTGCATGTTTTGTAGACCCAGGGATGGACAGAAAAAAATTTCAGAGTTAACACTGAAACTCTGGTCTTTGGGCAAGTCATATTTTACCTAACTGTTGCCCATTAGGTAATTCACTTCTGTCATTGTTCAGAAATTCTGTCACTTCCTTGGATGACTTGGCTTTGTGATAAGTTGATGTCTTCCTCCTAACTCAAACCCAAAATTTATGAGTTAGTACCAGTCTGTTTGGAGATGTCACACCATGTTTTACTGCTGCTGTAGTTTCAGTGGACACTCAAGTTACATAATGTTGGCCATCTGAAAGCCAGGTGGATGTCTGGGTTCCATGCATATTTTGTGGAGAGAGACAAACATCTTCAGTGGATGACTCATCAGTTAAATTCCTGGCATAAGTGTTCACAGGTTGTATCAGGAGAGGCCTGTTACTCCTTTGACTTACAGGAGAAACCAACAAGATACATTTGACCTCTAGGCTACTAATTGCATGTAATAACAAAATAGTTATTTAGGATTTTGCTGAGTGAGGCCCACTCAGCCTGCTTTTTTTCTAAAGCAGGTAGCTTTTATTTATAAATAGGCTAGTGGGAAACAAGAAATAAAAAGTTCTTGTTATTAAAGAACTTTCTTTGGGAGGACAGCTCATCTGGAATGTTAACTGTGTAAAACTTCGACATGAAAAGCAGTCATCTTTAGTTTAAACACACTAAAATAAGTATCACTGTGTTAGAAGAATGGTTTCTTCCAATTCTGTGTCTAATAAGTAATCTTATATTCTAGAGTTCGAGCACAATGCGACTGTTGTTTCTTATACTGGCATCGAGCAGTCTTTCCAATCTATTTGGATGATGTGTATGAGAATGCAGTTGATTCTGCTAGACTACATGTAAGTAATGTTAGTTTAACAAGCTGCTGTTGGGGGAGAGATTCACATGAAGAGACGGTAAAGCTTAGACTAAAGCTCTTAAAGGAAAAGCTCAAAAAAAAAAAGTAAAAACCAGGCTGCTCCCAAAGCAAACATTTCTTCTCAGTCTGGAGGTTATAAAAGCAATCTTTATTCTAAATATATCTGTTAGATTGCTCTAAAAATCGTGGGTTGCTATTATTAACTCTGGGTCCCTGTGTGTCTGTCTGTCTTTGTTCCTCTCTTCATTCATTCTAATTTGAAATGAACACTCTTTGCCAGACTTGAACACTAAAAGCCTTTGTTCCTCATTGTGGTTACATATTTCTAAAGCACATATCACTATGTTCAGTGATTCTGTGTGGAATAGTTGTCCTGTAGCTTTTTCCACCCCTCATCTCTCCTCCCCTCATTGAAATATTATCTGTTTGCTGCAGAAATGAATTATGCTTTAGCTTGATAATCCTGATAAAAATCAATCATCTGTTCCAGAGTTGTACATGCCATGGTCAGTTACAGTACTTAAATGAACATAGTGCAAATAATTTCTGGTGAAATAGCTAAAAAATATGATCTTCCAGTCAGCAAATCAATGGCAACTAAATACTTCAGATGTACAATTAAGGACAGGAAACTTTAGCAGGGTTTATGAAGTCCATTTTTAATAAAAATGGGAAGACCAGTGGTTTTGATTTTTGTTAGCTTTGAATATTATTTGAGATGCTGGTGACATGTCTGTTAAGAGTAATATTTTTTTTCAGTATATGTTTAGTGCACTACGGGACTGTGTGCCTGCTATGATGCATGCAAGACACCTGGAATCTTATGAGGTGCTTCTGGAATGCTATGACAAAGAAATCATGGAAGTGCTCAATGAGGTAATTTGCTGTGATTGGAAACTAGAGACACCACTAAGCTTGGAATATCTTTACAGGCTAGCATCTACTCTACCAAACTTGATATGATCAATAAAAATAACACAGAGAACTTTGAGATTGATGTGAAGTATTTTAAAAAATAAGAAAGTGTTCAGTTTGACTGATGATTTCAGTTATTTAAGACCTGTTGTTAATGGTATCTGTTGGCTGGGAACATGAAAATAATGCTCCCTAAATTACATAAGTTAGCAAAACCTCAGTTACAGATTTGACTGTGCAGACAGAGGAGTGCTTTTTGTCAGATTAGCTTCTGCTAATCTGCTTCTGCCTAAGATAAGTGCTACTGTTTTTAGTATGCATGGCTTTTAGTAGTGAACAGTCTGCAAATGTAGATGGCCTCTTGAGTGAATTATTATCTAGAATTATGAAGAAGGTTTGACAGAAAGAAAATGCAAATTTGCATTTCCTTAATCCTGATTTTTAACTTTTGAACCACTGTTTTTATTTGACTAGTTCAAAACCAAACATTACATATTCTTCAGACATTCAGGCCAAATTGCTTATTGCAAGACTCTTCCTCACTGAATTAGGTCTTAGTATTTAGATAGACAGCCCTCAGCCTAGTTCCCCTTAAGATGAGAAGTGAGAATACTTAAGTTTAAATTTCGTTAATTTCCTACATGGAAATTTTAGTCATGCAAAATATGGCACTAGGTAGTTAAACCTTTGCCTTTTCTGAGCTGTATAGCTTTTTCTTACTATGGTGTTCTAGAACAAGAACACAGGAAATAAATATCCTTCTGGCTCCCAAGTGTTGATTTGCTTGGACTTGTGTGGATCTGCCAAGGCAAAGCTGTCATCAGTAGTTCAGTCAGTCCACGTATCTGTGGAGAGAAATTCTGATTCTGCTAACAGAGCATTGTAAGTGGATACTGAACATGACTTTTTTGGTTTTGTTTTTGGTTTGTGTTCGTTTTCTTTTTTCCTAACTTTCCTTAATAGCACTTGCTGGACAAACTGTGTAAAGAGATAGAGAAGGACCTACGCTTATCAGTTCATACACACCTAAAGCTGGATGACAGAAACCCCTTCAGAGTTGGTATGAAGGATCTAGCTCACTTCTTCTTTCTGAACCCCATACGTTTTTTCAATCGATTCATTGACATAAAAGGTGAGGAGTTACATGTTTTCTTCTATTATTTTCATCTCTGTTATACTTTGGCTTAGTATATCTCTTCACTTTTTTCCACACTTCTCTAAGTAGATAGGTGGTATAATTTTAGTTCATCCTTCTATGTGTTTACAGCATATGTAACCCACTATTTGGACAAGACCTTCTACAACTTAACGACCGTAGCTCTTCATGACTGGGCCACCTACAGTGAAATGAGAAACCTGGCAACGCAGCGCTATGGTTTGAGTATGACTGAGGCACATCTTCCCAGCCAGACTCTGGAACAGGTACAGTGCCCACAGGGTATAATTTGTTCCATTCCACTGTCACACTAGCTAGCTGTTCAAAGGACTGATTGAAATTAAAGTACCCAAGAATAGAGAACTGTTTGGAAAAAGTGACCTTTAGTTTCTGGTTGACTTGTGAGACAGCATCTTTACTTACTTTAGGAGATCACACCAATATCAGTTAATTTCATGTTGGACTTGTATGATTCATTTTTTTAACATAAGATTTAATGAAATGAGTCAAGTATGCAAAGTCAGAGAATGTTTTCTTGAAGATTCAGTGTCAGCAATTTGACAAGCAATGCGTCTGAAATAAAACTGTCACAAGTCTGGAATGACCTTTGCATGGTGTGTCTTTTCCTTGGTTTACTGCTTGCTTCTCAGCAGATTTGCCTTAGTGATCATCAAGAGAAACTGTTTCACAGGCTGGACATTGAGGACTTTGAGACACTTGTGCTTAGACTAATAGGAGAGTGACTTACAGCCCCCTCAAAACTGCTAAACATGGTTACATGCAGAATAAAGTTACAGTGTCATCAAGTTAATGGTGAATGTATTCACTTTTATAGGGTCTACAAATTGCATATTTCTGAAGACTTTCTTTTAAGAGTTTTAGTATCTTGGACACATTTGGCAGTTAGCTTCATTCCCTCATTTGGATTAACACATTGGTGAAAGCTCGTAGAAATATTGCCTTTTTTTTTTTCTAATGTTCATGATGACTGTGTCTTCCTAAGTTGAAGGAGGGCACAGAACTAACAATTCTAGCTGCTTTTTGGTACAAAAGTGCTGTAGATCAGTTTCTGTTTCTGGGTTTGGCTTTCTATTGACAATATTTGGCCAACACATTGTTATAAAAAATTAAATAATTTCACAACATTGGTTTCATAACATTCGTTCTGATATAAGCTTTACTTCAAAACAAAGACAACTCACACTCCATAACCCTCCAGCCCCAGGAAAATCCTGATAAAATCCATGGCACAACTGGAAATAGAGTGTATAAATTAAATAGCATCCTCTCCATGCACATTGATAATGAATGGACTCCTTCAAGCAAAACAACTGCAAAATTTGTATTGTAAATAGAAAACTTCAGTCTCCTAGAAAGGTTGGGCAAAGGAATATAAAAAAGTACATAGTTGCTTATGTCTCTGTAGACATCTATATGTCTGCAGAAATCTCTAAGGCAAGCTTCCATTTGGAATCTGAGAACAGCCAAATTTTTTTTTATAATTGGGCCTTGTGGAATAAACTTGAGGGATTACTTACTTTCAGGAGAAGCTGGAAAAAAACCAGGCAGCAGTGTAAATGTTAAAATGTGGGCTGAGTTGCTTTATCTCCTCTAAGCATTATCTTGCAGACACTGAACAAAAATTAAGAGATTCTTCATTTTGCAAAGGAAAACATTGCTTCCTAAAACATCTTCAAGTAACAATAAAAAAATAGTATTTTTGCACCTTAGTGGTTAGACATGTTCTTGAGGAGTTTTATCATAGTAATTCTCAATAAATAATGTTGTTTCAGGGTCTGGATGTTTTGGAAATCATGAGAAATATTCATGTTTTTGTGTCCCGCTACCTCTACAATCTGAATAATCAGGTAAGGTATATCCCATCCTTTTCCTGGCATTTGGCTCCAGTTTGAAGGGGTTGAGAAATGTAGAGTAATATATATGTAAGGAAAACCTAGGCTGAATATACATAGTGACAAGTTGTAAAATGGCTACTGCTGCTCTAGAAAAATGTCTTTGGGGATACTGTAGCTTGGTCTTGGAGAATGTTGTGTAAGCATATTTTGGATATGGTGTGCCAGTGGATCACTCCATGTCAATTTTCCAGTGAATCTACAAGGCAGCAAGGATAATTGACTGCTCTATGAGGACATACATACTAAATATGTGATTTTTGAACTTGTAAAATGGGTATCTGAAAACATGTTATTGGAGAGATGAAGCAGTGAATGACATGGAGAACATCTACAGGGAACAAACCTATGGGGTTTCTCACAGTGTGAGAATGAGGGGCCCACCACAAAAATGAGCAGCTTTCTTAAAGAAAAGGAAGTACTTTTCCCACAGCACAAAGTTCAGTAGTGGAACTTGTTGCCATGGTAAATAGTGGGGCCAAAAGTACAAACAGGTGTCAAAAGAGTTTAGACCACTTAATGTCAGATATAGTCTCAATAAATATGTGAGTCTCAGTGGAACATCTGCCTTGGAATTGTTGAGTCACAACTCTGTAAAAATTGGAAGAACCTACCAGATAAAGTTTGTGCATGCTGCATTTCTTTGGTTCTTTCCCTAATCACCAGTTATCAACTGCTTTCAGAAACAGAATATGTGCTACTTAGATTGATAATATATCACAGAACCAGTTTCGAGTAATTAACTTTCTTTTTCCCTCTGTGCCTCCCAGATCTTCATTGAAAGAACAAGTAATAACAAACACTTGAACACCATCAATATCCGGCACATTGCTAATTCAATTCGAACTCATGGAACAGGAATCATGAACACAACAGTGAGTATCTTTTGCACTGTTGTTGGATTATTTTTTTCTAATTGTGCATGAAAGCCTCCAAAATCCTGCATCTCCTAATAGTTTGTCATTGTTCAGTTTTAATAATGTGATAGTCTCCATACAGTGCCAAAGATATTTTCAGGTTGATGCTTTCCAGTCTGCTGCTTAACTTTTACCTCTTTGCTGTTTTCTTTTTTTCTATTCTTCTGACCCTATCAAAAAAAAAAAAAAAAGAACCTTGCTGAAATAGTGAACCCACTCTCAAGTCATTACTTTCAAAGTGGAAATTATTAGAAAAATAAGGTTTTAATGGTTTTTTGCAGTATTCTTCTGAGAGTGGGGGCTTCAGTTTCTCAAGTGCTTTTACATTTCCTGGTAATGTAGAATTATTCACTTCTGATTGTGAGTAAGCTTATTTATGCAGATAGAGAAGCATTAAATATGTAGGGTAGAAATGTACTTCTGCCTTAGGGGAAAGTGTTTTAGAAAACTTTGAGGAAGTGAAAAAGGTGTGTCAGGAGGTTATGCAGATTCTGTGACTTGACTGAAGAAGTTGAGCATGTCTGCCCATTTCAATTTGAAATGTTTGTGTTACTTCAAAAGGATAGTCACAGGATATTCCAGACAAACTAATGGTTATGTCATTGACAGAAATAGTGAACTTGTCCCTTGATCTCTCTGCCTTTCCTGAAAGAGAGTAGGCCTTCTAGGAGAATGGTTTTCTTTATTCTTTTAAACCAGTGAAATTAAAAAATGCTGAGAACTTATAGTACAAGGTACTCAGGCATCTTCTGAAAAAGGGCTGTTAGATGTGTTTGTTACTTTGCTAACTTTTTTGATATGACTGGTTTTTTTCTTTTTGTCATCTAGGTAAACTTCACTTACCAATTTTTGAGGAAAAAGTTTTATATTTTTAGCCAGTTCATGTATGATGAACATATCAAATCCAGACTTATCAAAGACATCAGATTCTTCAGGGAAGTCAAGGATCAAAATGATCACAAGGTATTGTAGTTTTTGATGGCTTGAGAGTAACTTGGCTATAAGAACTGCTACTTTTATGTGACTGAAGGTGCACCAAACCATAACACTCCTATTATTTGTGTATCTCCATACAAAGTGACATCTTTTGTCCTAGCAAAATGCAGTGTTACAAATGTCTGTATTCAGGATGGCTTTTTTTCATTCTGTCTGCTCTGTAAACATGAGGCTGGCTAAAATCATTCTCCCAGTGACCTGAAAAGGATGATTTGATGGGGTAGTAGATTATTGGAGGTTCTAAATTTCTGGTCCAAAACATGCTTAACAGTTGTCAGTTTTGAATAATAAGCTTATTCAAATTGAATCTAAAATGATGTGAATGTGTAGTACTCATTCCAGTATGTCAGGATTTGAGGATGAGGGTCTGATTTTTCCCTGCTAGAAAATTGATTTCTGAAAAATTTGAAGACTATGTACTTAGTAAAATGGACAGCTGGCTTCTTTGTATGTCATGTACTTATTTCTCTTAGGAATACTTTCTTGTTCTCAGTAACACTTCTGTTTTACTTCTCAACTTGCAGAAATGACTTAGCCAAATGACTTTTGTCATGTAATACAGACAAACAGGTATATAATTTATAAAAAAAATGAAACTGTAGATGTGAAGTAAGACTACATTGCAAATAGAATTGTATTGATATGATGACTACTTTTTTTCCTAATGATAAGTAATTATTCTTACAAATTATTCTAAAATATTTTTCTAGTATCCCTTTGAAAGAGCAGATAAATTCAACCGTGGCATCAGAAAACTTGGAATAACCCCGGATGGCCAGAGCTATCTTGACCAGTTCAGGCAACTCATAAGTCAAATTGGTATGAAATGCTATCTAAGATGTTGTAAATGTTATTAAGTGAAAGAGATCTTCGTGGCCTAGTAGCTGAACTTTTAGCTCAGGCTAAACCTAGATTTAATTTCAGTCAGACAGAAAGTAGTTGACTTGTAGCCCATGCTAAATAAATGCTCTCATCTAATTACACAGTAATGTCATTTGCATGTCTCAATCCAAAATATACTTAGAGTTTGCAAACATTCCTGTTCCCTTTTCAGCTCTTTTCTTTATGTTAATGGAACTGACTTTTATCCATATTGAGTGTATTTGCTAGTAAAAACATAAAACTGCTAAGTTCATGTACTTAAAAAATGGCCATATACCCAGCTAAAGTATTATATTAATTTACATTTCAGAGCTTATAGGAGCTATGAAAAGTGTGTGTGTGTGGATTTAAGTAATTTCAAATTACTTTTTTATTTTTTCTTGTTTTTAAAGGCAACGCTATGGGTTATGTACGAATGATAAGATCTGGTGGACTTCACTGCTGTAGTAGTGCAATTAGGTACTTCCACAAATATTTCATTTTTCTGTTTACTCCTCCTCATTCCTTTACTCCCTATTCTTGTTGGTATTCCCTAGATTCTTATCCATCCCCAATGAATTTTGAAAAGGTCTATTTATATGCCTTCATTCAAGGGGAATTATCAGACAGTGCTGGAATTCAGAACTGTACAATCATTGCCATAAACCACTAAAAATAAAAGAAATTCTATGGAAAAACCCTGGAAAAAAGTTAATAGAATGTACACATAAGACATTAGTCTTTAAGTCAGTAATTTCTGATGTTAATCACTTCAAGGGCGTATTAAGGAAAAATAATACAAGCCTTGAGGAACTTGGAAAAACTATGTCTTTTTTCTGTATAGATATTGTCTGTGCTTATAGAAGGTTATCAAAACATAGTGACTTTTACATAGTAAGAAATAGTTTTTTTGCAAATTAATATTAAACTTAGTTACTAAGGGCATCAAAAGATACAGAGGAGATGGTAGTCCAGTAAAAGCAGAAGAACAAATAATGGTGTGTATGTGTTTAGAAGTGAGGCTAATAGTGCCTGGATGAAAATGGTATGGCAGATATGATATAACTTGAAGTAAGTAGTTCAAGCCAAGAAGATTAAATTAATTGAATTATAAATTAGGGGTAGATACTTCAGTGAACATAGACAGTTGAGCATAATCCTAACAAACAGTAAGTTTTCAGGTTTGTTCCTGATCTGGAGGATATTGTTAACTTCGAAGAGCTGGTGAAAGAAGAAGGACTCTCAGAAGAAACACGAAAAGCAGCAAGGTACACTGACCTCATGCCTTTGAGGTCTGGGGCAGGGATGGGATGAGAGAATTTTAATTTTATGTTTATAAGTGCAGGTATTATGTATGTGTGTTAAAAGTTCAGCTACCTTTATGCAAAAATATTTGCTTCAAAGCAGAGAAAACAGAAAGAGTTGTTTTGAAAATGCGAAGTGGCACTGGAACTAACAGACTGTTAGAGCCTGGTGTCCTGATGAAATCCTTGTTGTTAAAGACTAACAAGCTTTCTTCACCATGTGTCTGAGTTCTGCTTTTAGAATGTGCAGGGCCTCAGGTAGAAAAAATGCAAATATTCTATTCATAGAGCTTTCTTGAGGAAATTAAATCAAGAAACATGATTCAAATTGGCTGTGGAGGAAGGGTACTCTTTTCCAAATACTGGATTGTGGGTGTACCAAAGGGTGAAGAGAGGGTTGTTTTCCCAAGAAGTGAGTAAGCAGAGAAACTTCTAGCAGAAACCAGGTAACACATTGCTTACCCTCTGCAGGCAGTTGGACTCTGTGCTCAGTGACCTCACACGTAACTTTGCAGAAGGAACAGAGTACTTCAAAATGCTTGTGGATGTATTTGCTCCGGAATTCCGCAGTCCAAAGAACATGCATTTGCGGAACTTCTACATAATTGTTCCCCCACTGGTGAGTATTTGCATTGTACCAGGACTTATTTTAAAGAAATGGGTCAGAGCAGGTTTGTTTTTAAATATTTTGTGTTAGACTGTTGACTATCACATTCTACTTTCTTCCCTGATTAGTTATTGGTTTGAGTGTGGTTTCGTTGATAGTTGTCCAAAGCCATGTTTTTCTTTATTTATCTCAATTCACATACTAGCACTAAAAAGGTGCTTGTAGAAAAGCTACTTCTCCTTGAATGAAATTTGGAGAAGCCAAGTGAGTTTAAAACCATATTCTTCATGTGTCTGCTCTTTCTGCATCCCGTTGGGTATCTTTAGGCTCTTTTAGTGTCATGTTCTGATGCAGTAAAATTGGGGCCCTCTCCATTGCAGTTGGACCTGCTCTTACTAATAAGCTTTGCTTAGAAAGAGATCAACTAAATGGAAGTGATGCACACTTGAGTCCAGCATTCTGAGCATTTGGAAGCAGTTCAGTTTAAAGGCTAAAATGATCCAGATGGATTGATATGTAACATCCCATTTTAGAAACTAATTCAGTAGTGTCGATGAGCCATAAACTTAAGACTGCGAGAGGACAGGTATGTCATGGTCATAGAAGTGAGGAAAAATAAAGGCTCATGACAAATACTTTTGTTATTTTTCCTTTTCTTCTGAGGAATTTTTTGTGATAAATACAGTTTCAGGAATATACCATCCATTTTAGTGTTCAAAAGGCATTTCAGTATAGTTAAACTTGAAACTGTCATAGGTTTTCTGGAAGTTAATTTACTCACATTTCCGTGTCTCGAGTAGTTATTGCATATTCAAACACATACCAATCACTGGATCTATTGTACAACATCATTGTAAATTTAAGACTATTGGAATATTTCTACAGTTTTCTAAACAAAGTGAAATAGCAGCAGTAGCTTTAAAAGACTTTTATTTTAAGCTTTCCAGGAACCTGAGCTATTTTATTTATCCTTTACTTGTTCATATGTTTACCTCTAGTAATCACCAAAAGAATATGAAGTAACAGAATCTGAAAAGAACAGTGAACATTAAGATCTACCTTTTTTTTTTTAACTTACACATATGCAAATGTTTTCCAAAGCTTTACTTACTTTCTTCCAAAAAAAAAAAAAAATTTAGAAAAAGGACAAGTTTTTGTACAAAAATGCATAGGGATGGGCCACACAATTAGCACAGCTTTGGGCATGCAATTATATTCATAGGTAGCAGCATGTGTGTGAACGCCTTGTGAAATTTGTGAGTCTCTCTTTGTGATTCCAAGACAGCTTTTCACTTTTTCAGACCGTCAATTTTGTGGAGCATTCAATCAGTTGCAAGGAGAAATTGAATAAGAAGAACAAAAGTGGAGCAGCTTTCACTGATGATGGGTTTGCCATGGGTAAGTTGCAGCACACTCAGTAGCCTTTAGTAAGCCAGCGTAATGAATATTTGCAAGAAATGATTTGTTTATACTTTGTCTATTCCCATAATTAAAAATTCCGTCATTTAAATTTTATTTGTCTTGGCTTCAGCACAGTGAATTTGAGGGTTATGGTTGTGTTCAGAATCTCCTGAGCATGGAATAGCTGTGTATGGAAGCAGACAGTTTTATCATATATTGGTGTTTCCAAATTTCTGTCAAAGCTTGTGGATCTCAACCAGATGAGAAGGAATGCAAGTATTTGGAGTTGTGAGGTGTTAGAAAACTGAAGCATGTTCCTTAGTGTGATTATTTTTTTCCCTTGATCTGATAAATTTAATTGTAAATTAACTGCAATTTAAATTATATTTGTGGGGGAATTATCAGCTTGGGCTGATCCATAAAAGACGTTCACAAAATGTTTTGCAAATTGCATGTTGACTTTGGTACATGGTTTGTTAATGACTAGGTGTGGCTTACATTCTGAAGCTTTTGGATCAATACCAGGAGTTTGATTCTCTGCACTGGTTCCAGTCTGTTAGAGAGAAGTATGTGAAGGAAATAAGAGCAGTAGCTAAGCAACAGAACGTGCAGTCCACTAATCAAGATGAAAAACTACTACAAACTATGAACCTTACCCACAAGCGACTGGAAGTTTGTTTACAGGTACAGCATTGCCTAGTTCTCTATTCTGTTCTTTACTGACTTCAGAACTTACTCATCACAAATCAGGTATCTGTTTCCTGATGGATTTCATAGAGAACAAAAACCAAAGCATTGTCTACAGCAACAGTGCAAAACAAATATAAACACTTGAGGTGTGTAATCCAAATAAGAAGTCATCAGTGTTTGTGATATTTGAGTGGAGTGGGAAGGCCTAGTTGAATGGAATTCTGTGTCCCATGGAGTTTGAAATCTAATGCAGCCAAATTCTAAATGCTTAAATGGGAGAGAATAACCTTTTGGTTAAATTTTGTGTTAAAAGATTTTACATAACACTGTGAACCCTCAGAGTTGCCTGTGTGTTAAGTTTGAGCTGCTAAGTTGAATGATGCATTAGCTGTCAACTGGAGGAAAGATCCATTTGAATTTTGAAGCTCTGCAGCTCTGTGGTGTGGTGCTTTCTCTATCTTGATTTGAGAAGGCTATGGGACAAATCTGTAGTTGGCTATTTTTACAGCCCATGGTTATATTCTGTCTGTTGTTGAAATAGATAAAGCCCTGTATGTTCTCATGATTCCCAGGAGTGTGCACTGTGTTTGGTCCTCTGTGTTAGAAAACTCATCACTGAACCTTGTTCAAAAACTGATCAAGGTTGCAGTGATGCTGCTTTGCCTAAGTTGCCCTTTCAAGGAAAGGCTGACATTTGCTTTGTAAAATGCGTGTGAATAAGGTATGAATGGAGAAAGATTTTTTTTTTTAAGAGATTTAAGATACTGAAATCTAGTTGCCTAAAATGCTCCTGAAAAATCCCATTGGTATCTGTCTGCAAATTCATTCTTCTGATACACTGATGCTCCTCTTTTTATCTTTTCCCTTAGGAATTTGAACTCCTTTATTTTTCACTAAGTAGTGCAAGAATTTTTTTCAGAGCAGATAAAACTGCAGCAGAAGAAAACCAGGAAAAGAAAGAAAAAGAAGGTGGGCAAATGCTACACATAGAACATTTTGGCTCATGAAAGTGTGGGACTTAGTAGGGAGGGTGCTTTTTTTTCTTTTTTCCATAGCTGCTTTCTTGCTGGTGGGTTGATTCAGTATTTCAGAAGGGGATTTGTGGGGCTAAGGGTGATAGAGAAGTCAAGAACCACTCATGAAGGCCCTCTTTGGAACAGGTGAATTTCAAGCTGGGCTTCTGGGGTGTAGAAAAAAAGCAACACCACAAAAAAACCCAACAAACCCCAAAAAGTCTGGGACAGGGAGAATATACTTGCAGTAATATGAAGTTCAGGAACTTCAGTATCATAGTTACCCCCTCAATTACCAGTGTTGACAATGACAGCTTTTACTGTACAACCTTAGCTGGTATGACATAAAGTGGTGTTTTTCACCTGTTGTTTACCAGCTGTTTTTCAACTTACAGAGGCAGATGATGCAGTTACTATATGTATTCAAATGTTTATGATATGTTTTGTCTCCCATTGAATTATATATTCCAAGGGTAAGATCCTACTTTGTGTTATGGTCTCTTGACTAGGTACCATGGGTCTCTTACATTTATTATTCTTGCTTATATATTCTCCCTCATGAATTCTGAAAGATTCTCTTGGGTATGGGAAAATTCTTTCCAAAGAAATCAGTGCTTCTAAGGATGAAAATACAGAAATGCAGTTCAGTCACAAGTTACTTAGAAACTCAGATAGCAGTGTATTAAAAATTGAATTGGTAGATAATTTTCCACTATAGCATTATCAAAAGTATAAGTGACCTGTGTGATTACAGTCACTGGAGGAAAAGACCAGTTTTCTTCTGCACTAGGAAAACAGTTTGTAAAGAAAGAAATCTTTTAGCAAGAATTTATATTCGATCATATTCAGTGAAGTTGCTCAAATAATCATTCAA
Source organism: Manacus vitellinus (assembly GCF_001715985.3). Lineage (NCBI taxonomy): Eukaryota > Metazoa > Chordata > Aves > Passeriformes > Pipridae > Manacus > Manacus vitellinus. The sequence continues at coordinate 12,738,950 of NW_021940682.1, forward strand.
CTCAAAAAAAAAAAAAAAGCCAAAGAACTCCAAGCATTGTGGTAAGAATAGACATACTACTCTGGTGTCTGTAGGAAAGCATTCTGTAGAACATCAGTTACTTAATTATATTTTAGGATGAATATTCACTGTTGTGATACCTGTTCAGTTCCCCAAGAAATGTGTTTTGTGGTGAGAAAAGCTTGAAACACATACCAGGGTGGAAAGTTTTGAACACTGTAATATCTTTGCCTTCTACTGTGACATTTGGACTTGGATTCTGCAAAATGTGTGAGGAAGTATGTGTAACTTCTAGACAAGTACTGCTGACTGAAGAACCTTTCACCCTAAATATAGATTTCTTCTTAGGGCCAGGACCCTTTGTGCTGTAAGGTCACTTTACACATACTGACCATGAAATACTGCATCACGGGTTGTTATGACATCAGCATAATATATATATGCTAAAGTTTTTTATTGCTTTGATTAAAATGTTAAACATGATCCATGTCTTTTTTATTTTTATAGAAGAATCTGGTAAAGCAAGCAATGGAGATCTTTCCAACTCTACGGCTGCAGAGCCTGTTGTGAAATGACATGGCTGGTACGAGCGGTGATTACTTACTCCAATAACTCGTGTTCTTGTCATCATCAGTAACACTCTGTAGGGGTAAAAGCTCTAGAGTTGATTTACTTGCTTTGTTAAACCCAAGAGAAAATGTATGCTAGCATCCAGTGAGGCTAGGTCTGTGTTTGTCTATATTCCTTGTAGGAACTCCTATTTTTCAGGAGTTTGCATTATTTACAGCACTTTCTTTAGATTGAAAATAATTATATAAAATGTTGCCCTTGGAGGTAGTTATTTTAAAATGTGCAGATAAAAAAACCCCTTATTAATTTCTAGATGCATTCTTGCATCTCTAACACAGCATTAAAAAAAAAAACAAACCACAAACCAACTCACAGGCTGTTTTGTCCAAGATTTGAACTGGTGCATCTCTTCAACCAGAAAACAAATTGAATCAAGATATTGTGTGTATCTGTTGTCCAAAAAAATAATTCAGATGTTATTGTGCAGTCCTGCTGCATTTAATACAGTCACAGATTACACTGTAGATTTAACAGTGTATCTTGTGAATGTTTGTTAAATCTATTACACAAAATGGAAGTCCTTACTGCTGTTTAATTCCAAACCCCCTTATTATTACTATAGCTAGTATTTGTACTGTGGAACTAAAGATCCTGTCAGGCATTTATTTTCCCCTGCTGTTTTTACCTCCTTATCAAAGAATGGGAAAACCAGAAAAGTTAACATGACAAATCACTTCTCATTTCATACTGAAGGTCTGATTTGCATCCACAGAAGTAAGGAAATCCAGAGCCAAGATAGAACCACAATCAGCTCTTCCTTTTATGACCAGACACTGTGATGGGTGTCTGTAACTATTAAGTGATCTTACAGTTCATGAATATGTTGTGCCTAATTGCAAGTTTCAGCCTCAATTCTGTATTTCCAGCCTTTGTAGGTCTGTTGTACTGTCTGTGTTGTTCATACAGTCTTACATGCCTCTTTATTAACAATACTTGCACTGCAGGCTCAGAAGCTGCTGAACACTGTGAGAACTCTATATAACATCTGTTCATGCCTGCAAGTAGAGGTTCTAGATTGTGCAAGAGTTACTCAGATTCCTAACTTAAGTAGCTAGACTTAGCTTAAAAGAAAACACAACTTTCATTAAAAGATACAGGTGTGTTTTTATCTCCCAGAACATAAAACAATTCTAGGTCTTACTAACTAGAATAACCTACTCTAGGCAGTTTAGTTGAGAATTACCCTTGGGGTTTTTTTTTTTTGGCTCTATTAACTGTGTTTTTAGACCATACTTGCTTTAATACTTGTTTTAATGGCTCAAATTGTTCCACCCACTCTTGGGAACCTCACTGGTTAAGACAATTCCTGATGTACTTCTGATTCACCCTTTCCCGCCAGTCACTTCAACATTCAGACAGCAAGGATGAATGTTTTGTCACAACTGGAAAGACCAGACTGATATGAAAGTTCCATTTGTTGGTTCTGAAAACATGACAGAGAAGCTTCCTGGACTGTTAAAATCAGCTGGGCTCATTAAAGTGTTGTTTTTTTTTTAATTCATTATAACTGCCCTAAAGAATGCTGCATTACTTGATTTATATTTTTGCTTTTTTTTTTACTTTGATACAGTTTTGTTCTTTTTTTAATTTGTGTACATTTTCTTTTTTGACCAAACTGTGCCCGCACTGAACACTCAGTAGCACTGCCGAGATCAGCATTCTCGCTGCTCATTTCCGTACTGCTGCAGTAGCTGTGCACATACTTCCATATTCCTCTCTCATCTCAAGTCTTGGAGTGGAAGGGCCAAACACTACCTTTCCTTCTTCCACAGTGGTGGCAGAATCACATGCAGGTGGTGTTCATTTCCCCCAGGATGGCCTCACTAGGTAGCTGTGTGCAGTCGAGACAAGACCCACACTCTAATCTGTGCTTGTGTTCTCCCTTCTCCATTTTTTTTTTTTTTTGGAAACACACTATCTTGGAAAGGTCAGACTGTTGAACATAAGGTGAACTGAGTATTGTGTTAGTATAGTGGTCAACAAATTAATTTGGTTCTAGTGATGGAAATTCTAGAGGAAAGACAGCCTATTTTTATAGAAGCTTGTTCAATCTGGGAGACCTGAATGTATACTCTATGTGGCAAAAATATATACATACACAAATATGTGAAGTGATAATAGAGCTATTCTTGCTAACACAGGACTGTAGTTTGTATTTCCTTCTTTCTCTTTGTCATGTAGCAGCATATACATGCAGACTGACTTTCCTCGTGTGAAATACAAGGTGGGTCCCGGGTTTGGATGTCACACATGACACTGAATCGCATTACATCCTTTATTCCCCCCACAAGGATATGGAAGAGGTGCAAAATTCATGCTGTGGTGCTACTACTCTTCTCATTGCTTTTGCCCTCCTGCTCCAGTTACAGGAACAAAATGGACCCTTACCCAGTCATGTGGAGATGAGACGATGGAGCTAAAACAAAATATCCCCCAAACTAAACCAGACATGCTCACTTGAAATTGCCAGGGCTGATGTAAGTGAGGATGATGAGGTGTTGCAGGTACATAAAACACCTCTAGGTCTTTTCCCCTTCGGGATGGGTGGAACAGGCTGAAGGCCAGGCTCCAGCAGGCAGCTGCCACCACTGCCCTCGTGTGTTCAGTCTTGTGACCAGGCTGCTGCATGTGGAAGTGGCAGCAGCTGCTCTGCCAGAGGTCTGGCACCCTTCCTTCCCACACGGTGCTGTGCCATTTGTGCCAGGAGCCCCGGGCTGCCTTACCCGTCCCCCTCGCAGGATGATGGCTGGGGGAGCAGAGCACGGACACCCAACTCCCTTCCAGCCCCAAGATCAAGGCCTTTGCAGTGACTGGTGACCAGGAATGGCCCCGGCAGCACCAGCTGGTCAAACTGCTGGTGCTGAAGGGTAGATTCTGGAGGTCCTAATGCAGTCTGTAACCAGAAGTAAATTTGAGTTGCATCAGATATCCATCAACAGCTGTTTTCAGCTTCTCAGGTACAAAGGACCAAATGTAATACTTACTCAGTGTTTCCTAACTCATTGTACAAAAGGGTATTTTGTTACTTAAGTCTCTTTGGTTTGTGAGTAGAGAACATGTACATAAAACTGTGTTAATAAATGCAATTTTGAGAACCTTATTCTTAGTGTCTTGAGTAACACCAGGTTAACAGGTGTTAATGTTTTTAATAAGACAGCTTCAACTTTTATTTATAAAGAAGTTTTTGTGTCAGTTACTAACAGGTTTCTTCCAGGGTTCTTTTAAACATTCAGTAACCAGTTAAATTAAATTTATTCCACATCAAACACTTTCAAACTGGGATCTTTCAGATACTGTTTCACAGATTCTGCTTATAGAAAATGTACTCTCCTAGTAAGTGACTGAGAAGAGTTAAATTAAGTTTGAGGAGTTTCAGCCATTTTTTCTAGATACCTCATCTTGATTAACACAAACTATACTACAGATTACACCCATTCCCCCCATAACAGCTGTTTGTTTATTTTTGTTTGTTCTTGCAAAGTACACTTGCTCATGTTTTCAGGAAGGAAAAAAATGTAAACTTATTAGCCAAAGGTCTCTAGTATCTAAGGAAGGTACTATGAGACTTGTCAATGCATTGTAGACTTATCTAACATTTTATTGCTCAGTTTCTTAAAACCAAAGATTGCTGGTAGACTCAGCTGTTGCACGTCACCACAATGTTAAAAATACAAAGAATTCTTACTATAAAAGTACTTATTTGCCCTACTATTACCATCTCTGGCAACTTAATGTTTAAGAAACCTAACCATAGAAGAATTGTACACAACTAACATGCCACATTTGTTGACTACTTCTGAGGTTTGCATGTCAGTGGTATTTAGAATAATAAATCAAAGAGGTACATTATGTCCATTACTTAATTACAGAACATGAGTGTGGTCCCCATGAAGGTAGGAGTAGGCACTTAGATTTGTTTTGTAAGCTTATTCTAGATGCAATATAAAAATAGATTATATTAATAGGAAAAATTTAGTGTTTAACAAATTGTTTTGTAAATAGGCTAACACAAAATCTTGTTACACTTCAACTAGACTAAAAATAACTTCATCTGAAATAAAGTAGATAGTGCATTTTTAACCTTCATTCAGATGCACATAATCATGCAAACTATGAAAATTGACTATGGTAGGAAAGTTGAGGCCTGGTATTTGTTAAAGGAGCTGACAGCTCACACGAATTTCAGTGGAATTGGGGGCTGCTGTGTGTGTGTGAAGAAATGCCATTACCCCTCGGTGGCTGACAGCTGTGCTCTCCTGCCAGCAGCAAGGGGCTTGGGCTGAAACGTTTCCTGAAGATTGTCAGCTTCCCAGACACAGCTACACCCTACACATTCACAAATGCAAAATGCCTGGAAGGCCAAGTCCTGCTGTCGTTCCACTGGAAATCCAGAGGGAACTCTGCTGCAGAGACGCCGTGTGCTCTCCCGCAGGAAAAGAGAAGCTGGCCTTGGGTGTGCGCAGAGAATCTCTGAAACCCAGAGATTCTTGCAAAATGACTCCCTGCTTTTGCTGCTCCCACACAGGCTGCAGGAAGTGACAGGAGCTTTTTATGCCTCTGATTCTTCCCCTCCTTCATGCACGGTGCCATCCTCTTCTGACAGATCATTCAGAAGCATGAACTTTCCATCATTTGTTAATGGCACAGACTTCATTAGCTGAGCTAATGCTTCTGGGTCCTGAAGAAAAAGAAGAGAGGTCAGCAGGCTGCAGCAGCATTTGAGAATACAGGTTTCCCAGTATTTCCAGTACTTCTTGCTAAGGTTTTGCAATTTTTTCTTCTTTTTTTTTTTTTTGGACAACCTTTATTCTAAAGATTTGAAACATAAATAATACCTTTTGCTTAAGTAAAGACACCTCCTGGGTACATAAGAAAAAAAAATAATTTTGTTCTTTAGTTACTGAAAAGCAAGGAGAAAAATAACTGTCTCAATAATTTATTTGTTATACCCATGGTTATTGCCTGTGACTACAAGCTCATTCCCCCATCCTGTTCTCAAATTTTAGCAGTAAAAATATACAGCAAATATTAATGTATTAATGTCACTTCTATATAGATAAAATGTATCTACAAGGGACGGGATAACTTTGCCATTTGTTGTAAGTGGAAAAACACTTCAATTTTTCATCCCTAAGGGAGGAAAGAATATGAGTTTCTAAAAGTGAAACAGCAATGTGTGTGATTTTACACTTCATCCCAAAGAGTTGGTCTGTTTTCTTGAAAACTTTGCTCACATCTCCCTTTCAAACATGAACAAGTGGATTTGTATAATTCTGAATTTGATTTGGGGCGGCACATTTTATCTCAAGTCATACTACTGAGAAATCAAACTGGAGTTTATTTTTGCTGTGTCAAATAATGTCTGCAGATAATGTCTGTGCAAATGTCACATTAGGAGAAGTAGTAGTTCTTTTTTCTTAGTCACATCAGAGGTACCCACAAAGCAGACCATGATGTATCAGCACACAGACATGGGGAATGAAACAAACTTACCTTCTGTGCCTCAATAATTTCTTTTCCCAAGCTAATGGCATAGCAAATCTAAAAAGAAGAAATATATGTAACATTCAGTTTAATTTTGGTTTGGTTTTTTTGTTCCTTAATTAGCACTTAGTCTTAAATCCAAGCCTAAAATAGCAGAGGTGAATACCAATTTGCCATGCTAACTATAGAAAAATAAAACTATCTTGGATTCAGCTTCAGAGCTCACTGAGGCTGGTAAATCTTTGTACTCTACTCAATTAGTTTTATTCACCAAACTTCCATTTCCAAACCTGGGCGAGTGCATGTAAGGCTGTTACTGTTAAGACAAAAATTCTCCACCCCCTTCCTTATTTCTGTTGTTATGGCATGCAGCAAACACCCCGTGGTGTTAGCACAGCACGGCTGCCTTGTCTTTCAAAGTTTCACAGAGGTACGTGTCTCAGCATAGCTGACATTCCTTTTTGTTAGTGCTGCTGCTAGACAATTTCCCCTCTCTCTTAATTCTGGTATTAGCAATCCCACCCTTGCTTCCTTGTTGTACATGCTGCTGCATTATCAGTAAATCTGGTCCGTTTTAGACAAAAGCCGTCAAAGGCTTGCATGTTAACGTGTTTTCTTGGCAAGAAATCGAGCTGCTCTTGTTTCTGTAGCACTGTTTCCCAGATGTATAAGCCAAGAAGCCAAAGACCTGTTTTCTAAATAAAGTATTTTATTAAATGTTATGCAAACCTTTTCCCCTTCTGTGTTGCTCTCAAAAACATACGCGCTCATGGATTCTTCTCCCAGAGTCTCAGTGAGGTGGACCACAAAGCCAATCAGTCGCCTGTTTTCCTGGTGGGCAGCAAACTGTGTCACAGTGGTGAGTTCAAACTGGAAAAGTAAAATTATTTGTTTTAACCAGCATACAGTTTGCTTGGTCAAGGGCATGTGACTGAGTAGTCAGTGGAAAACTGGATTCAGAAAGAAAATTTACTTACACTTGTTCGTGTAACTTGGGTTTGAGGATCTATTAACCTACAATTAGATGCAGGGGAAAAAAAATTATTTTAGAATGATTCTTGGTAATTTCAAGGGGCTTTATGATAGAAGGGGAATCACTTTTGCACTTTTACAGGTGAGGAAACACATACAGAATCAGATGCTTTATCTGTGATTGGCAAAGTTCAACTCTAGACCCTGACTCTCAGCTGCTTGACATGCACAAGTCAGAGCACCTTTCTGAATCACTCACTCAGAAAGGATCCTGAGTGCATGGGCTAACACATGATGCAGAGGGACATAAACACACCCCAGCTAAAGGGAGTCTATCTTTGTGGGGCCTTATAGCCCCATGGTATCCCCTAGAATTTGGTAGGATGTTCTTACAACTTAGTCAGGAGGATGATTTCTAGATCCTACAGCATAAGAAAAGATACATTTTTGTCTAAATAAAGTGACTGGGGATCTTGCTTCCTCAAAGAGCGTATGTCTTGGAAAAACAAAACCAAAAATACTCTATTAATCACAAGTTGTATGAAGAGAACAGAATGTTGACAAGTACCTCAAGTTCTTGCTGGTGACCATGAGATGGGATTCAGTCATGCGGAATATGTTGTGGATGGCACGAGCAGCCAGCACTTGTCTCATAGCTTCATAAATCACCTCACACGTGCCATCTGACTGAACAGCCATAGATCCTAAAAACCGAACTACAAACATCTGCTGCAGGAGCGAATCTGGAAGACAAAAGGCATGACTTCCTTCACTGTGCTACTTCAATTTTCCAGTAACTCAAGTTATGGAATTATTTTATTGACTCTGGAAATTCAGCAGTAAGCCTGTGGTTGGTGACCGTTGCAAGCGGTGGCTTCCTGCCATGAGCCACACAGTGCCCTGACCCAGTTTTACACAGTGCGTGAACAGGCAGCAGTGTGGAGGTGGGGAAGGAAATGATTGCAGTTGCTTGGGAGCCTTAAAAGTGTAACTGGTCTTTTTTTATTTGTTTGATTAGCTAGTAAAATTCCCTTGCCCGTTGTGCTATCAGGTGCACGTAAACTGCAAATAAACTGTGATAAATTTATGACTGTGCACAAGCCTTGGCTTCCGTCAAATTAACTCTTAAACTTTAAGCCTTGTACATTCTTCACTTTCATCTGTCCTTCTGACCTTCCATGCAGCTGGGTCCAACGAGGTTTTCATTAAATCCTTCCTTGCTCCTTGACTGTCACCGTAAGACTGACTTACAAGTAAGCAGCCATTATGCAGCAAAGCCAGCGTTTGCTCAGGCTCCCTGTACGGCTGGTGGTGAGCAAGGGAAAGCAGGTCCTGCTGAATGTGACTGTTCAAAGGCCACAACAGCTCTGTCTGCACCTTGCAACCCACCTAACTCACAGTGGGACAGCTCATGCAGGGGGAGGGCTCACATCAGTAGGTTCTGCTTTGGTTCTTCTGAGTAGTTTTCTCCCTGGGCTGTAGGTTCCAGACAGTGCTTGTGACTGGCACAAAGATGAGAACAGCCAGGGCCAAGCCCTACAAGCACTCAGGGAAGGTCAGAACTGTTGTCTTTCACTGGCATGTCACTGGGAGGAGCTTTATGCTGGGCCTCTGGGAGATTTACACTGTGGATCTCAAAGTGCACATTGGTAAGGAATGGCTACAAAGCAGCCTCAAACTTGAACCGAATTATAACAGAGTACCATCAACCACTTTTCTAAAGAAGTCAAAAGCTACTTTAAAAAAACAAACAAAAAAAGAATGGAAGACAAAAGAAAAGCAAACAAAATCTTTTTGCCTTTAAATAAACCTGATCTGGAATACAGCTTGGACTGAAAAAAGGTGTTTGTTTTCACAGGTAGCACTGTTTAAGAGACTGGCTTCTGAAAGGTAACTACCTTAGCGGTACTATGGATCTGTCACCACTGCTCTATGGTGTGAGTTGTTTTCCTTATAAGACACTGGGTAGCTGACAGTCTAAAATCCTGACTAATTTTATCTGGGAAAAAACAGTACTGACCTTCCTCCTCATCTTTGCTGCTGTCTTCAGATTCCCCAAATGGGTTTGCACGCCTATGAAACAAGAATTAAAACTTTAATTAGAGATTCTGGTCACCATAAACACATGCTGCAATACCTCATCTTCTCCCCTAAAATCACACTGTTAAAGTGATTGATCACTGTCTCGGCCATACCTGCTGCCTCTATTCTGGTCCAGGAATTCCATGGCAGGCAATACGATATCAAATTGAATTGGTGTTCCAGGAGCAATGAGTTGTGTGGAGTCCTGAATATCACCTGATTCACTGGGAATTATTTTATCATTTTCCATATTCTTTATAGTCTGGCTAAAGTGAAAATGGAAAAGAAAATATGTTTCAATCAGTGACACCCTGCCTTTGCTCTGGAAGGCAGACAAGATTATTCAAAAATCCAAAGCAGGACAGAACCACTATATAATCACAAAAATAAGATATTTTCCTACTGATTTGTTACTGAGACCTCTAATAAGTAATTAATCTCTGGTTGGTTGGTTCGGGTTTTTAGACATAATATTATTTAGGAAAAAAATTAAGTGCTGGTACGTTAAACCTGAATGTAGATCAGCTCTGAGTGTGGGCTCACTTTCAGCAATAGGTTGCCATTTGTCTCCCTGCCCTACAGTGTCCATATTCACAGCTGTGTTACAGAGACCTGGACTTATGTCTACAGGTGTCAGTGACAATCCTGGTGTCTTAAGACCACTGAGGCCCAGACTTGTTAAAACTGCAGACGTGCAAGGGAGAACGTTACCTGGGGTGGTGAACTTCATGTTTCTTCCCCAGGCTGGTAATGGGAGTCACTGCTTGCAGGGCTGTCTGATTCAGCTTGATTGCAGCTGCCTATGAAAACAAGACAGAACAGCTCTTTTACACATGTACTTTACATTACCATGGAAAGAATGATGGGAAGGCAAGTTGGAAGGAATGGACTGAAAGACAGAAACAAGCTCTTACCTCTGGATTGTCAGTGAGATAGATCTGTCTGGAGATGTTGTTTATAGCACATATCCACTGGAAGGGAAAAATGAAACTGAACTCTTCAAGCTCACTTGTATACAACAGTAACAACATTAAGAAAATATTTTTACCTCCTCATATTCTTTCTTGCTTTCTGCTTGAAGGGTTATACCCCTGGAATATAAGCATAGTGTATAAGCTAAGAGTGGACTCCAAGGCTTATAATAACATCACCAAGCTTTATATCTATTTCCATCAGAGGAACACAAATCACGAATAAGCTGCAACTAAAAGATAACACATGTGCTGTTCAGGCAGTTGTGGGCGAGGATTGGAAGGAACATGCTTTTAATTTGGAAACACCCTTCTGGAAACCCAGAAAAGCCTACTACTACACCAAGCATGTTTTAAATAAAAGAGCATCTGAAGGGGTAGGTGTGACTGGCTGTCCTCAAATAAAACCTGTCTCATACGCTTTTCCTGTAGGAGTAGTGATCTGAAAGCAGTATCTTCTGTCTTCGCAGTCTACAGCCATAACAGAGCAGTTGTCCAAGTCCTGAATCAATCCTCCAGCTACTGCTCCCCTGGGCTGACACATCAAGTTGCCACCTTGAGTGAAGAAATACAATCTTTCCCAAGTTGTAGTCACCAGACCTGTTTTACTGAAGAGAAGATGCAGTGATAAAGACTCATTACTATTTAGAAATAACTCCAAACATGTATGAAACTGCAAACATATCTTGACGCTAATCAGAACTTTATGTTCACCCTGGCATTTTTTTAATGATGGATCTCTGTTAAGAAGAAAAAGCAGCACCTGTTCCTAGCAAAGACTAATCCTTAATGAAAGCTGAAGAATTAAATTAATTACAAACATCCAAGTTAAAAACAGTATCTCCTTGTTAAGGAATAAAAGAATATTGAGTAACTGACATAAAATACTATTAAGCTATTCAGTTGATACAGTGGTGATTGGCCAAAGGTTGGACTCAATCTCAGAGATCTTTTCCAACCTAAATGATTCTGTGAAGCTGGATTAAAAAAGGAAAGATATTTTCAAGCTGAAGAGCAGTATGAGCAATTTCAGCACAGAGAATCATAATTTAAAAAAGAATCTTCTCCAAATAGTATCTCAGAGACCATGACCTCCCTAGCTATGGAGTCCTATTATACTGTAATCCAACACTTAGAATACTATGAGAAATTAATAAATGTCCACTCACAAAGAAAAAATTATTAGTCAAACAGAAATAAACTGATATTTAATCAATCACATAAACAGGGTTACTATATGCCACCAATATACATAACTCTTACAGAAGCTGATAGAAGATTTCATTTAGAAAATCTGCAGAAGTAACTCCACGTGTGGTAACATTCCAAGTTATGCACTTGCATTGTTCATAAAGCTTTTGTTTATGTAAAAGAGGTCATTTATGAAAACATGTGTTAATTACATAAAATAGCTGTTTATTTTTGTACACACTATGTTTTCTTTAGCCCTAGGATCTGGGAACAATCTGAATCCAGCCCCATCAGTTTCCAATTTTTAGCCACTTGAATGCAGAAAATTATTCCTGTAGGCAAATTCAACCAGAAGTAAACTTCTGTTTTAAGGAAAATAGTCTCGAATGCCTTTAATTTGCTTTAAAATTCTAAAACGCATTCCAAAGATGACAGAGATACTCAGGGGCTAAAGAGTAGAGCTGCCACAGTGATTCAGGAGCCCCAAAAATCATTGCCTGAGAAGTCTTTATGACCTTAAAAAAAAATAAAAATGTAGCAACTGCTCAGCAACTAAACAAATCAGCAGATAGCAACAATGTTCTTACTTTCTAAGATTAAGGTAGCCAGCCTTCTGGATGAGATTTCTATTGATAGCAGGTGAAGTTACATCAGAATCTGGGGTGTACACAGATTCATTAAGTGCAATTAAGTCCTGCTGGGATACCCTCATTTTTTCAGCTTCTGCATCCAGCTCTCCCTGTATGCTGAAAAAAAACCAACACAAAAAGAAACCCAAAGCCATCATTAGTCATTTTATACCAGGATACAGCTAACACCTGGAAGACAAAATGAACAAAAATACCAATTGAGATTATCTTGGAGAGTAGTGCAAAGATAAAGTATAGCCAATGGGTCAGAGGAAATAATTACTCCCATCTGTTCAGCACTTGTGAGACTCTAACAGGAGTACTGTGTTTAGTTCTGGTGCCCCAGCACGGGAAAGACAGAAACAAAGTCAAGCAAAGAGCCACCGAGATGGCTAAGGGATCAAAACATGTGACATGAGAAGCAGCTGTGAGAATTGCTTTTCAACCTCATGACATGAAGACTAACAAGGAGGTCTTACAGCCAGCTTAACTACTTGATGGGATGGTATGCAGCAGATGGAGCTAGACCCTTCTTGAAGGTGTGCAGTGACAGGATGAGAGGCAATGGACACAAGCTATCACCAGATACTGCGTGTGCCACGTGTGAGAGAGAGTCAGAGATGGATGGATGCTCAAAACGTGACTGGACACAGTACTGATCACTCTGCCCTAACTGACTCTGCTCTCAGCAGGAGAATGGACTAGATGACCTCTTAAGGTTCCTACTGCAGCAGCTGTTCTTTGACTGTCATAAAAACAATACTAGCAAATATTTTATTTCTTTCTTAACTTTTCCAAACTTGAGGAGTTATTACCTGTATCCAGGCTAGGATACCTATTAGGAAAACTCATGGGTGAGAACATAAGGATACTTGCCATTCCGTACCTTAGAAAGTCATTTACACCTGCAGCTATGCCATAAGTAATTTTCTCCCTATTTCCTGCCCAAGTGTTTAAACCTTTTGAAGAACATGAGCACAAAACATAAGGTGTACACAGCAAGACCAGAGATCCACATAAGTCCACTATCCTGTCTCTGACAGTGACAAGAAGACTGGAAAAGGGCAAGCCAAGGAGGTATGATTCCTCCCCTGCTCTCCTCCTCTATAGTCTTCTGTAGAAGTTGATGATATCCTGTAACTGTTGAAGGAATCTAGAGACACAGTACTGCATTTAGGTCAGCACTAAGCAGTGTCTGCCTGGCCAGATGAAGAGCCAACTTGTATCATGGTGTTACTCTGTTTCATGTTAGCTTATTTGAGGCTTTTTCATATTTTGAGAAAGCTGAGACTTCCTAAGCTCCCACATCACTTCCAAAATGAGACCAACTGAGTGCTTCTTGCCAACTAGCCAAGTCACATGAGAGGGTGAGTTATAAAGGCTGAGTAATAACATCAGATCTGAAATATTTTAGACCATATTTTGCAAGCCAGTGCCTTTGAACTCTATCACTGTATGTCAGAATAAGAATTATTTAAATTCCATTTTTAAATAAAATGGAACTGTGCTGTCAGTTTTTACCTAAGTGCTACTTCAATGAATCTTTTGATCAGTTATTTTTGTTGCACCAGAAAATGCTTTTGACAGAACTTCCCTGGCATCTTCATGGTTCCCGAGACCAGATTCCTCTTCCTAAGGTGTGTTTATCCAATCTCCAAGGCAGAAAGGAGAGAAAAGCTGACAATTATGAAGTTATATCCATCTATGGCAATTAGGCCAACTGGTTACTGAAAATATGTTAGTGACCTCTCTCCTGTGTTTTCACACTGTTAGCAATATTCACTGAATAAATGAAAATGCTTTTAAATATGAAGACTGTTTCACAATGAGCTTAAACAGATGCAAGACCACACTACCACTGAAGTTCTGCAGCTGCACAAAGGGTCGCATCTGCTTCTTGTTCCAAGAGAACAAATCTGACAAACGGAAAGCTTTTAGCTTGATTAGCAAGCAGATCTGACTCACTGAGGCCTTGTGATCCCCGGCACTAAAAGAGGAGAGGAGTGGGCAGCACAGTTTTCAGTGGCTGTGTAATCTGAAGTCGTGGAACCACATCCTGTGTCAGTGATTGCTACGCTGCACACTGACGCTCAGAATTTTACAAGATTCTCTTTCAGTTTCTCCAAAGATGTCACACTCCTGCACTAGTTACATTTGAGTTGTACTTTCAAGCTTTACTGTGTGACAGACTTAAAACACAAAAAAACAGACTCTGCAAAATAACTGAGTAGACTATTTTTGCTGTACTGCATTTACTACTGTACATTATCCAGAAATCAAATCCATCAGACTTTGGAAAACAAGGACTTATTCTATGGTGAGGATCCAATGGTAGGATCCTCACTATGCCTGTGAGACACAAGGAAGATGCTCTAGATTTACTAAACAAAGGGTACTATTTCAATGGAGTTTAAAATCTGTCTTTCAGTCTCCAAAAATGCTGCACAGGCTGTAGAGGGATTTATTTCAGAAATGAGCATGCAAAGATATATAAACAAGATACATAAAAGAACAGAAAGTAAAGAATCCTTTAGTGAAAGAATCTACTATACAGAGCAATTATTTATAACACAATTCTCAAATTAACAAGCATGCATTATTTAAAATGCCACCAGAGTCAGAATAACTGATGATTTGGCTGCAGTTTGATATGAAAGGTATGAAGCAATAAAGTCAAGGACTCAGTTGGGACTAGGTGCTCTTTTAAGTTCCACTCCAAACCTTTAACATTCTATGATTCTATGATTAATGTTCTCTCTATTATGATTACATTTTAAATGTAAAGTTTACATTTACAGAGACTTAGTTCTAAAGAAAATGTCAATCTTCACTGCAAGTAGAAATGGAGGGGAGGTGTAAGAAAAAACCATCACAAAATGAGGAGTACAAAAGCAGGGCAGTTTATTGAAATTAGGACTTGGCCAAACCAGGTTGGACCCAGTGGACTAATACAGCTTACACTGGATGCAATGAATATGTTCCCTAGAGTGAGGAGTTTTGTTTCCCTTGTGTAGCTACAAAACACACTCTAGGCCCTAAATCCTTCTTTGAGAGGTTAATGGATTATTGTTACAGTACTATTATAGAGGATCCAATAAGTATAAATACCTCTAATTCAGAAAGCACTTTAGGTCTATTATATTAACTCTGTTAATCCATTTGTAGCTCAAATTCCATACTTTTGTACTTATGAAGAGACACAGGGATGTAAGAAAGCATGTGAACACTTACATAGTTCCTGGCTATACTGTAACAGTTCTCTCTGTAGTGTACTGACAGCATTTTCCTTTCCATGTACAAATGTATCTCCTTTCTACCCACTGCTGTAACAAAATATGCTCAACAATGCAATGCAAGCATGGAAGGAATCTCATAAGAAAGAAACAGAGGCACCCTCAGTTAGTGTGCTGAAGGTTAGAGAACTACTGCTCAGAATCCAGTGGAAGACAAAAGGAAACAAAAGTACCAGATTACCTTTGAACCATGTCTGAAACAGATGACAAAAAGCTGTCCATTCTTTTGGAAAACATCTCTGCTCCTTTCTTAAAGAAGTTGATCTGAAAAATACCAAAAAAAAAAAAAAGACACTTGAAGATCTCTTGGCTTTGGCAGACAAGTAACAGATTGTGGGGAGTGTTCACAGCGATCCCACGATGACGGGTACTTTTGGCAGGCAATCAAACACATGGTCAAACAGCTGCGTTGCCTTTCTTTGTGCTTCCCACTTTTGCAGCTTTCCACCCTTTCACACACAGATAAGCTGTTGGTTGCTGACAGGTATGTTTCCAATGAACTTTCTAAATGACTGAAATAAGGGAATGGGTAGCTTCTCCCATATTAGCACTGTGCAGAATTGGGTCTTGTGGTGTTATGAGCTGCTGTGTGCAATACCACCATATTAAAGGAAATGGGACACAAAGCATCCATTAAGTTTCACTAGTCCAATCTGGACTACCAACTCCAACATGAAAATCTTTTAAGTGGTACAGCAAAGTCAGTCAGGAAAGTGATGAAGTAGTAGTAGCTGTGCTAGCAGAAGCCTCCAAGGCAATTGGTTGTATTGGCTACAGATTTACCATGGGTTTTGTTCTACTGAAGGAGCTAAAAAAAGCTACTATGGTCAAAGTGCACATTTTGTGACAGAAGATTAATTCTCTTAGCTGGTATGGCTCAGCAAGTATGCAACAGCAGCAAAGTACTCAGTGTAGACTTGACCTTGGATTACCTGCTGCGGGGCACACAGTCATCATTAGGGCCTACTGGCAACCGAGTGAAACATGAACACAGCTGGCACGTGTGTGCAATGAATTAGGTTTAAAAAATACAAAAAAAAAAAAAATCAGTGAACTACCCTGAAAAGAGATGGAAAAGCAAATTCTTGGATGTTAAGCAATTTATTTGCTATTTCATCCACTTTTACTCGTGATTTACTCCCTTTCCCTAACCTTCCTCTTACCTGTAAGTCCGACTTCTGCAACTGTGTTATTGACCACAGGCTCCCTTTACAGGCAAAGGAGAGAAGTCATGCCCTCCTGAAGAACAATTCACCTATTTTATTTCTGAAGCCTAGTTCAGGAGGAAGAGCTCTAAATCCCACTGATGCTAGACTGACATGCCTAGCTCACACATTGATGTCAGTTTTCAGTCAAATGAACCCTGTATTAGCCACTTCCACAAATTCCTTACAGACTACTCATTTGTTGGAAATGTGAAATAGGAGACATGTTTTGAGAATTAATGATAAAAATATATGCTTGGGATGAAGGGCAGTTCACAATATTTAAGCACCAATATCAACTGGCTTCTGGTTACTGAGTCATTCCCATGACAACCTGAGACTTTCCTGTATAAAGCACTGAGATACAGCAGTTCTGTCAGACAAAGTACAGGGAAAGTATGTTCTGTTTGACTTCGAGTAAAGGAAACCAATGCAGTTCTTTCACTTAGGATGGTTGCAGCAGAGAAGCAGTGTGAACTCCCATGGTGGGGAAAGTGACTGAATCTTTATTTTCTACCTGTTTCAAATGGGGCACATGATCTGCAAAGGACAGGACAATGGAGATGATGATGATCCACATTACAGAGCACTGCATCCATTTTTCCTGTTTCATAGCCTGTTTCTCATTTTCCCAATGCTTTCTTTCATCAATGTCAAAGCACAAAAGACCCTTAAAATGGGTGATAATGAGAATCAAATGCTGAGAGTCAGATTACCAGTATTACTACATTTTACAATGCTCTATCAAATTACTGGTAGGATAAAAATTAGAAAAATGTTTTGCCAGCCTTCTGCTCAATCCCCTCTACTGTTCTGTCCTTCAAGTTCTCCAGAGCATGCTCTGTCCCTATCGTGTACACTCCTCATCAGTATGCCGAACATTATGTGCCAGGAAGGGAACTGCTACATAGGAGAGTTTGTGCAGAGTAAACAGTGGAAGTAAATGCTACTGCACTGATAGCTTAGCTGTGAAAAAACTAACCCCAGGCTGATTTTGCATATAAGTGTACTGGATTTTTTTTCATTGGTGTCTTTCCTGAATATCTAAGCATTCATCTATCTGCCACAAATAAAATCAGTTGTTAAAATCTAGGCAAGCTGAACACAAGTTGTTTTCCTCCTCTCCCCCCAACATACACCTCGTTATAATTTGTCAGTTCTCACAATAAATCCTGAGTTACAATGTTCTACTTTTCCCAGGAACATGTCTAGTGATATGGATGCTTTACTGTCCATACCTGTCCTCGTGTATATCCTAGCATAGGTTCCATCATTGCCACTCTCTTCCTGTACTGCAGAGCATTCAGGGCACAGTAATATTGCAGGGATGAAAGGTGCTGCTTTCTTCTTGCATTTGCCACTTCTTTTGCCACTTCTGCCTTAAGCTGAATAAAAATTAAGAGGTTGACAAAGTGTTACTGTGTATATGGATATATTTACTGATTATTTTCAAGTTATCTTTAAGTAATTCTTATTACTGAACTTTTCCAGGTTAAAAGGAAGGATGAGAAACAAAAAAAGCAAATCCAAACCCCAAAGCAAGCATTTCAAACCCTTCTCTGTCAAGATACTTAAGCTTTTGGGGAGCCCCAGTGACTACAAACTATGTAACAACCACAAGTAAAAATCTGGATCTGATCTCTCTGCAAGAAATTTATTTGCAGCTGAGATCACAACACAAATCTGCAAGTGCAGAAATCAGAGATGAATAATTCACCATATGCTATGTCACATTTTGTTCTGTAATGCATTACCTTACAAGGACCATCCTGTAGAACTGATTCACTCTTAGGATAGGGCCAGTCACATGCTTTTTGGCATAAAGGGATGTATTTTGCAATAGTGGTCCAGTGGGCAAAGAAGAAGAAATGTAGAACAATCCCACCAACAGAGTTATGGTAAGAGGAATGACAGTCCACAACAGGGAAATTTAAGGAAGGTAGATGTGAAGAAATGGAACACTTTAGAAACAGCAGACACAAGGCTACATGACAGTTCACAATGAATTGTATTCAGTAATGCTGCATCATCACCTCAGCTGTACAACAGTAGGCCTACAAAAATCTATTTATAGCCATTTGGATGGCCTCTGCCTGAAGAGTTCCCATGGACCTGAAGGGCACTAGTTCAGCACAATATTTGATCACTTGCCTAACTTGGGAGAAAACAGATATGACTTTGCTGAGTTGATGTTGAAAAGCTTTGTGTCTGCTTGGAAACAAAATCACAAGTACTCTCGAGCTGTTGTGAATTTAAGCGATGAACTCTCCAAAGTTCCTAAGTGAACAGTGATGCAGACAGAATGGTTGAGGAAAACATTTTCTTTTAATGTTTGTTACCTTTTCATTTTCTTTCCTTTTCGGTAACCTGCTATACTTTGCCATGGACACGTCATGTTCTGTAGACAAGGAATATTATTGTTTTTAGAAATGTGTGTGTGCATAGATTAAAAATGTCTTCTGTGATATAACAAGTGAACACAAACAGAAACAAACAAAACAGGGACACATACCGTTGCTAGCAAGGCCAAAAAGGTCCTTCAATGTGCTTACTTCTGGAAAAGAGAAATCAAATATTCAAAGTAAAAACTGTAAACACTTTGTTCAACTGAGCACTTTGTTCAACTGAGACCATTTCTGGCATGTTTATTGCCCAAGTCACTTCCAGCCCTTTCACACCAGAGATGTATACATTGTGCCTGCCTTGAAAAGGCTAAACCATATCAGCTGCTAAAGAAATGAATAGGCAGATAGCAAATTAAGGGTGAAGTGAGTTTACTTACTGAGCAAGTTGACACTGAAAAAGATGCCTTACCTGCCAGTGTCATTTACCCAAAGAAGCATCATTTTTGTTATGGCAAAAGGCTGACCACTATCATAAAAGATCAGCAGTTCTGAACAACTTCCTGACAATGCTTATGTGATACTGAGAAATCTAAGACCCATACATCTAAGAGATCATAGAATCATAGAATCAGTTGGGTTGGAAGGGACCTCCGAGATCATCAAGTCCAACCCTTGATCCACTACTGCTGTGGTTACTAGGCCATGGCACTCAGTGCCACATACAGTCTCTTTTTAAAAATCTCCAGAGACGGAGAATCCACCACTTCCCTGGGCAGCCCATTCCAGTGTCTGACCACCCTCTCTGGAAAGAAATTCTTTCTAACATCTAACCTAAACCTCCCCTGGCACAACTTGAGACCATGCCCTCTTGTCTTGCTGATAGTTGCCTGGGAAAAGAGACCAACCCCCACCTGGCTACAACCTTCTTTCAGGTAGTTGTAGAGTGTGATGAGGTCTCCCCTGAGCCTCCTTTTCTCCAGGCTGAACAGCCCCAGCTCCTTCAGCCTCTCCTCATAGGACTTGTGCTTGAACTAAAGCCCCTTTCCTGTACATAAATCTTCCTCAAGGTGAAACATTTTTTGCTAAGTTTCTCCATTAAAAGAAATATGCATCTAACACATCTGACAGCTGGCTGTGGTACTTCTGTAACAAGCACTGGCCACGAGTTTCTGATACAGGTAGAAAGAAGACAAACTAAACAACTTTACAAGTGCTGGGCACAAGCTACTCTTAATGTCCACACCAATGAATGCTTTAACTGACAAAACTCTCTCAAAAAGCTACAAAGAAAGCACATTCACAAGAACAGACATTATGCAGCTGTGAAAATACTAAAGGGAAATTGTAGGAGGTCATCATGGTGTCTGATTATTTTTAAGTCCCTACTCATTAATCAGCTTCACACCATTTTTTTCTCCCCAGGACACTTCATCATGACTCTGATGCAGAAAGACAGAAATTCTTGGCACGTGTGACTGACTTGTACCTAGAGGTTTTTACAGAGTATTCAGTACAAGGATGTAACAAGGTTAAAAGTAAAAACAATAACACAGTTAATCTTCCTTGCTTCCTAGTTTGATGCCTCAAGGAAATTTCAATAGGGCCAGGCCTCTACTAAAAATGCTCTTGTGCAAACTGTGTCAGAAAAAAACTGAGGTTGCAATGGATAGAACAAAAAAAATTTTGACTTCCAGGGAAGCTGAAGAAACTTCCATTTTTTGTCATGAAGCAGTGAGGCTTTGGTTGCAGGCTTTATATGCATTTTCATGTATTTTTTTATCAACAAGAGGGAAGAATCCATAAACATGGAAATAGAATTACTCTATCAGTGAAGCCTCATTAAAGGGGTGAAAAAGTGTTTATAGAACCAACATCATACCATCCAAATCCTGCTTTATACTTGACATTATATGATAAACAAGATAGTCATTAACAAAGACACCTGGATGTCTTCACAATTTCAAATGAGATACTATAAAGAACTTAAAAGTCATTGTTTTGCTATAGTTGTTTTGTCTCCCATCAAAATGATGTCTATAAAAAGTACATAAATGGGACTGAGATTAGTGGAATGAGCAGTGGACTTTAATAAAAAGAAAAGAAAGAAAATGCTGCAATAAACACTCATGTTTCTGTTGCATGAGTAGGTAAGAGTGTCCTTGACCTTCAATATGAGCTTGTTTCTTTTGAAATTACACCAGATGTTTGCATTACTGCCTTGCTGTTTAAGTAATGAATTTCCAAATTTGTGTAATCAGGTTACTTGGAACCACCCTTGCATAGCAAGGATTTAAAGAGGACTGTTTCCTCAAAAGAGAGGGAATATACTAGTCTCTGAAGTTAAAAAAAAATTCTTGCTTGTGCTTGTCTAACAGCCCCAAATTTCTGAAGTGGGATAAATTCTGTTTGCAAGCCAGATTCACTGCTAAGCTGCCCTTCTTTAGACAATTATAACATCAGTGACTTCAGGAGAATTGACTAGTGTAAAAGCAGAGCGATCCAGCAAAGAACAAAGCTGTGTATTTTCAAACTTCCACCATATGGTGCACAAAATGTTATGTGGTGAACTTGAACTGGTTTTTGCCTGAGTAAAAGCATCCACCTGTCAATGAAATTCTGTAGCAGGAAAAAAAAGTGACACAAAAACTTTTCTGTTAATCATCAAAGAACAAATTATTACATGGCATTATGTTTCAGTTTATGATGAAATAAGCAAGAAGGAACACGTGAGGAAAATGAAAACTTAGAATAAAATTTACCTGTGAGATCTTTTTCCCGAAATTGTATTATTGGGAGAACCATTGTATCTGCAAGTTGTTTTGCCAGTTCAGAATGAAGGATATTGAGCTGAAACAAAGAACAGAGGAATGTTCTAAGACATAGTGTAAATAAATAAAAAAAACACTTCCCAGCCTGCCATTTATTCCTGGCAGACAAAAAAAAAAAAAAAGAAAAAAAAAAGATATAACCTACTTCAATGCTTAAAATACATTTCTCGAGATATCCAATACAGATAGGGATTTTTTCCTAAATGCTTAATTCCTGCCTGGTATTTTTCACGGATCCCAAAACTTTTCAGTTCCCACATAATGTATTAGAGCAGTTCACTTGACTGCCCTAATTTTAATGCTTAACACAGCAGGATTTAAACTGTAATTAGCCTTTATTAACCTGTTTTTGTTAGTCTCTACACCATGGAGTTACATTCCCACCATGATGACTAGACTCTTTCCATTCATGAGGGTTACCTCGAACACAATCACAACAGGGGACAACAAATGCTCCTTTGAAGTATCCCCTGAGAGCACACAGTGCAATGAGAGAAGCCTAAAGAAAAAGTAAACCTTTGGGATTCCTCTCACTGTCTCATTAGAGTTATCCATGGGCTTTAAAATTTTTGACTTACTTTTTGCCCCACAACCCTATTTCCTGTCCCAAACAGCAGACCTCAATACAGACTTTTGCTTTCTTAATGAAAGTTGAAAGTAGATTAACAAGAACAACACATCTCTGATGGCACAGCCCTGCTCACAGCAGAGAGAGTGATGTGACAAATGATACTTAAGCAAGAAGGAGCTCAATATTAAGATTATCTTGAAATGTTATATGGGCAGGTCAACAGAAGCATTTAGAAAGACTCCCAATACTTAGCAGAAACCTACAGGGAATAGAAGTGTTCAGTGCACACAGCTGCAGTACCCAACCTGTTTTCACCACATAGCACTGCAGCCTTCCCCAGACATCTTTGGATTCTGCAGGATCTCACAGCAAACTAAACTGCAACTTTACTAATTCACAGCTGCCCTGCATCTATACCTGGCAAGTTTTGGCTCAAACTACAGTGTTTAAAGCTTAGAAATGTAAATATCATTTTAAAATGGAATTAAATAAAAAACTGCCCCAGCCTACATGACACATCCTATTTCAGCCTCTTTTTAGGTTCCCTTAAGAAGTTCAGCTTTGCTCTGAGGACAGCATGTGGAATGAAGCCACAGAAACAGCTCTTAACATCACAGAAGGATGATATTATACTTCCTTATCCTGAATTGAATGACTCCCTAAAACCCAGGCACAATCTAGCCTTCAGTGGAAAGGCTCAGAATCAAAAGGACAGACTCAAAGAAAAACCCCTAATATTCTATATTGTAAGAATAGAATTCTATATTGTAAGAATAGAATATTAGCAACTCAAATTACCTCATCCACAACTTTTGAAAAATAATGAAGGGTAGATATCACTTCTTCATCTCCTTTGCCTAAGGCAAAATGCTGGAAATAGAAACACATATTTGGTGTGTAAATCAACAAAGGTGAGTATAAAATACAACATGTATTTTACTACAAAGCTAATGAATACTCCTACAAAATGCAATAAATGATAAAACTAAATTAAAAACCAGAAACTCATTAATACACATCCTCTTACCCTGTTCTTCTTGTTTTAAATTAAATGGATTTTGGACAACAATTAATTCTTATTATAGTCATTTTAAAGTCACAGTCATGTAACAGGAGCAAACTGGTTTGTATCTTGATAAGATTATTAACTCACATTTTGCACCTTTTTGGGGGGTTTTCTTTGGTTGGTTGGGGTTTTTTAAGATTTTCAAGAATGACCTAACTCCCTTCAACATCCTGGGGAATTTCACAACAGCCTTCACATGAAACTAAGTAAAGCGAATGCCCTGAGCACTTCTGGAACACACATTATTTACACAGACTTCTTCACAAGTGCTGAGGCAGAAAAGAAATCAAAGTCATATGCTGGACATACCTGCTTTTCATAGGCAAGGAGCTGCTTTGAAAGCTGTTGTGTGGCAAGACACATTTCATTCTACAAAAAAAAAAAAATGACATGTTAATAGAAATAATGAAAAGTCCTTAGCTCTGCTGTTACTACTACTTTGTTCCAGCTTCTTCACTGAATCTGAACCTACCCACACAAACATTCAATTGTGTGTAAGCAACTAGTCCCAAAATACCTGCATAGAGAAGCAGCAATAACAGGTATACTTCAGACCTAATCAACACACGGTTTAATTACTCTGAATAGAAGTAAGATTTGGGGGTTAGTTTTGGGTTTGGGTTTCCCCCACTCCAAAAATAGAACAAAGCTAGAACAATCTCAAACCCGTAAGCCACCATTCCAGCATAAGAATGTTTCATATTGGTTGATCATCTTTCCCCAAAATCTACATCAATAAAGAGAACCAGCAGATGGGCCTTCATAATGCATTCATGCTCAGGGAATGTGCCAAGGTAATTACAGTGCTTTAAGTGGATACAGGAGCACAAAACAGCTCATCTCTATTCTCATGGCTACACCAGCCAATGAAACCACACACATCCTCAAGACGTGCTTACTCAAGGCAAGACTTGTAGGGAAGGCATATAATTTTTGCTTGACAGCTGGAAAAACCAGACAAGCATTTGGATATGTCAATCTTTAATCAATGTATTACTAACACTGGTATATCAGCTGCTGTATCCCTGATTTGCTAACAATGACTTAAAACTAGAAAAAAAGAAAAAGGGGAAGGGGTAACTGGGATCTGTCTTAATCCCTGTCAGATCTTTCTCTTCCTCAGTAATGAAGAAAACTAATCACTTTTAATTTAATTTTAACCTTAACACAAGCTATTCCTGTCTCCAAACACATAAGGCCATAGAGAGTTTATAAAACTAGAGGCAATCTCTGAACTGCTTTAATAGAACCCTTTATACTGGGGCTGATTGAGAAAACCATTAAAACTGGGACAGAGTTTGTGTGCTCTCTTATTGTCTCTTGTCATCTTGAGCAAGCAGAGCAAAGCACCGTAAGCCATCTGGGCCAGAGATCCTGAAACACCCTTTACTTTGTCCTGATGCCACGTCTGACATACTGTATTATATCCTGATGCTTCCATACCACCTTGACATGTCAGGAAGGAGGGTTAATATGGGCATCAAGGCCCAAACATTTAGTCAGTCTTAAGTACCCAAGTATTCAGAAAAAAACACAGCCAGCCACAGCCCAGGTAACAGCAGCTGTATGTAAACACATAGCAGGAAAAACTGAGTGACATGATTCTGACCATCTTAAAGCACTCTGGTGGTAACACTGAGGGGTGGGTGGAGATGGGGCAGCAGAGGCCTTCCAAGGTTGTGCTTTATAATAAAAAACAAACCCTGTTAAGGGCTCAGGCAAGGATAGGAACGAGCCTTAACTATCTGCCCCCAAGCTACAATAACATCTGAGAAACTTCACTACCTTCGAAGCAGAGCTAGCAGGCAATGAGCTGGTGACAGGAAGGATGGGACTCCTTGCATGTATAACATGACATTAAAAGGGGTTTGTTTTTTGTTTGTATGCACGTGGGTGGAATTTAAGATTACAAAAAGAAGCAGAGGTTCTCAGACGTGGGATCTTTTTCATAAACACCACCTCAAAGAGAGAGCTGAGTAATAACTGCAAGAAGACCAAGTCCTCACACAGCAACTGTGATGCCGTCTGTAAGATGTACAGCTGGGGTAGAGTGAGAGAAATCTTTTGAAACAAACTGAGTATTAGAAACACACTCTTTCCCCCCCGCTTTTTGTTTCAATTTACTTATTCCTGCAAAGTCTGCAATTGTGTTATCTGCTCTGAAGTTGGGAAATATATTCTTCTGGGTTAAACTTGCTAACACTAGAAGGAGCTTCAGAATAATGGGCTGACACCAAAGGCATCCTTTTTTTGTTAGCCATCCCCCAAGCTTCTACCAGTCTGGTTTTTAAAGACTGAACCCTCAATTTCCTCACATAATGTTCAAAGAGTAACAAGGAGCATTATTACTCATCACATGGGACATACACGTGGGACAGTTTGAAGACGGCAATGAAAAGAGCTGTGTGGAATAAGCAACTTCCAGTGATCACTGCTCCCCAGGAGTAGTCTCCAGTATGTGATAGGATAATAGGGGAATACAGAGGGTCTCAAAGGGGTGTAAATTAACAACACCTTCCCAAGTACATGATCAGGTAACAGCAGTTAACTATAGATGCCAAGAAGACATTTGTAGCAAACTACTCCAGATACAGAACGAATTGACAGATGTGCCTGACACAAAACTTACTTTTGGATTTTAGGTTGATTTTGGGACAACAGTCCCATGCATCATTCATAACCCACTGCTGCCAGCAGGTTGCATTTCTCATTTATAGTCTCAGTTCTTTGTGTCAGGACACCACAACTTGTTACTCAATCCCTACTCCATGTGGGAGAGTTAATCCTGGGTCCTTCATCCTCTCTCCCAACACCTGCCAGACTTAGTTCCCATTAGAAGCACAAAGTCATTCATTGTATCACTTGGGAAAAACAAACAAACAAACAAAAAAAATCAAAACAAAACCAAACACAGGCACACACCCAAAAGCTGTAAACAAATCAAATCAAGCTATCAAGTTGAAACTCAGTCCATTGCACAAGGAACAGGAAGCAGGCAAAGTGCTCTGCTGACCTAGTGGTAATACTGCATTGCTAAACACGCTAATCTGGGAAAGTTTGGTTTAATCCTCCTTCCATTTCTTCCTAATCAGCCTTTTCCCCTCCCCCCACTCTGCTACCAATCAGTCTCAAGACTTAGAAGTCTTAGAAGAATTTGCATTGCTTCAGTTGACAGATCCACTAAATCCAGGCAAATCATTTTAACAGGTTTTATCGTTTCGCAAGACATTTTCCCACGGAATACAGCAGCATTCATTTCCTTTATCCTGAAGTGACTGAAATTCAGTATACCACAGCAAAAGAAAAAACTATGATATGATCCTGACTCCACATCACCTTAACATTTCAGAATTCATCACACATTTATGGAGTGGAGAGCTATTCATTAAATATCAGGCAGAAACTCAATAAAATCCTGAACAGAAATCAAAGTATTCTAAATGAAGGCAAACTTAACCAGTACTGGGCCTTGCACATACAGTCATTTGCACTAAAAGGTTTTACTTAACAAGGAAAACACTACTGCAGCATTAATGTAAAAAAAGTGTACCAGAAGGAAGGAAGGAAGGAAGGAAGGAAGAAAAGACTGTATGTAAATAAGCATAAAGCAATCAGCAGTGACTACAGATGTGCTGACTCTTTTTTTTTTCTTTAACCTTGGCTGGCATGACAGCCCTAGGAATAGATTTTTATAGATATAGAGTTCACTAAGTCCAATTCAAATGTGTAAGGTAATGGAAATTGTGTCTTCAATCTATCATTAATCTACCAAAAATGAAAAACCATTGATTAAAAAACCTGTTTAATTCTCAACTTATTTCTGTACCTCACCCTATCTTCAAATAAGTCAGCAAAAAAAAAAAGTCCAACTTATTTTCTGATCTAGTGCCAAAGAAAAGGCATGTGATTTTTTATGTGTTGACTCCACCTTCTTCACTATCACTACCTTCACTACCTTTATTCATGAAGCTGTCCATATCATCAGAAGAGAGTATGATTTTTCTATAACCTCTTTGCAATAAATATCCACACCATTAACCATTTACCAGTGAGGCAATCCATC
This sequence comes from Manacus vitellinus, assembly GCF_001715985.3. Taxonomy (NCBI): domain Eukaryota; kingdom Metazoa; phylum Chordata; class Aves; order Passeriformes; family Pipridae; genus Manacus; species Manacus vitellinus. The sequence continues at coordinate 12,766,280 of NW_021940682.1, forward strand.
CATTTTTAGAGTATCTTCTTGTATTTTTCCAAAATCAACTCTGAGGAATAATCTGCTGAAGTCTGAAGATATTTCCATAGACAGCTGTCTAACAGACTACAAATCTGGAGGCATGTAAAGGATGAAGTTGAGCTATAAATTAATATCTACAGACACAGAACTACTCCAGCATGTCCAATTCCAATCCCAATATAATGAAGCTTTCTGCAAAGCAACTTTCCTATGCCTGCTAAAGTTGGCATTTTTAAAACCCTACAAGTAACCAGCACAGAGCAGTGTTTACTTCATGTAAACAACAAGATACTGGTAAAGGTCTGCACTGGTCTGCACTATGAACGTGCAGAATGACACATAATAAAATTTAGCTTACATCTGGGAAAGCTTAATGCCCCATAAGTGATGAAAAAAACCAGGTTAAGGGGAAGGTCCATGAGGTAGTTGCAGCCTTCCCATCCTTTGAGAACTAGGCAGCACATCTACCTTCAAATCAGGTACAGCACAAAAAGAACTGGGTCTTGATGCAACTGTTTTATGCAGCTCGATTTATATGTGCTTATCATCTTCCTACAAAGTAGAATTCTCCAGCAATCTAGTAAATGGCACAGTCCTACAGGCTTAGGTTTGCATATTAAATGGTTTGGAAACATGAATCCAGAGTTGCAAGGAGCTAAGCCTCACCAGGGTGATCAGGCTGTGCAGCACTTTACAAGATCAGGCTAACATATGGCTTGCCCTGCTGCTGGTTCCCAGCATGGCATTCCGTCCTCATAAACAGGAACAGCTCAGCAGAGGACAGATTCAAGAAACAGAAGACACTAGGCAAAGTTCCACTGTAAAGCAGCAAAAGCAGCTACAATAGGATGGCTAGTTCAGCATGGAAATAATCTCTCCAGCTTCTTTCAAAACAATTACTATCAGCAAGGTACATTTATGCTTCCTCAAATCTCCAGATCCTGCTTAGTGCAGTGTCAACTTGCTTCTGGGCATGGTGACAACTCCAACTTTATAGGCAATATTAAAGCCAACTCCCATGCCTTTGTTAACACATTGGTGCTCACGTGGTAATGTGCTGATTACCTCTGTTAGCAACATATGCTGAACAGGCCTCAGGAAGGTAAGAGATATATGATGCATACTTACAATGAATATGGAACAAAAATACAGGACTTCACAGAAGTCAGTGTTGACAACTGCAGTTTATTGCAAATGTTTATCCTTTCTACTATCTATTGAAGCTCCTCTATGTGGAACCACAAGTTTACAAAATGCTAACTTAAATTTTATTCCTTAAAAGGTTTTGGGAAAAAAAAAGTCTTATAATTTGAAAAGGGAACACAATAGTTCCCTTACACATTAAAAGAAAGCAATTAAAAGAAAAACTGTATCGGTGCTTACTTGCTATTTAAGCAAGAACTAATTTAAGAACCCTGAACACTTGGAGTTAGCTCTACAACATAATAAATATAAAAATTCATGCATACCCTAGAGAGCCTGACACCTATCTACTGAGTCACAGCCTAGTGAAGTCAATGCACAGGAAAATGAAACAAGCAGCACTGTAGAAAAATGCAGACATGAGGTGTCCTGAATTTGTGGAGAGAAGTAACACTGTTATGAAGCACTACCTAAAACAGCCCTGGACAGATTCAAGCTGTCCTGATTCCCATGTAATGTGGTACCTATAAACCAAGACTATTCCATAATTGTCAAGAGTTTCCTTAAGAGTCTGGACATAAAAAGGCAGTGAGCCCCAGAGGTTGTTGCAGCTTTACCTGTGTGACTCTGGAATTACAAGACAACTGCTCACAGAGATACAGATGCTGAACAGAATTACACTTCACAATTCCCATGCTGTCCCCTCTCCAAATGTATCTATAAAGACAGCATGTGTTTCTTTTTACTCCCCTTCGGTTATCACTGCCCCTCGTATCTAGACAGATTTGTCTGGACTCATGACATGAAACCTATTTACAGTGACAAAACACTGCATCTTACTTTCCTTTAACCTGCTTAACTGTTTATCCCTTCTAATAGTCAGTAGAGACACAACAGTCTCCTGTCTTTGCTAAATGGCATTTTGTTTCAAGTGAAGATCCCAGCTCAGCCATTTCTACAGCATGATGGAGAACTGGAAATAATAGTAAAGCTCTGAAAATCCCTTACTATGACAGTGGTAAGTCAGGAAGGTAAACTGTGCACACTTTGCTCATACACCATTGCAAGAGCCTCAGCACTGTAACTTGAGTAAACTGAATTTTTTAACAGTCTTTGTTTGCTGCATTATATATTGGTCAGGTAATAAAATGTACAGAATGACAAACACAACATTCACAGAACTCAGCAGTAATGCCAGACGCAGCATCAGGGCTTGCCTGCAAGGAGGAAGAACTACAGGAATGAACTCTGCAAGACCGATATCATGATTACTTCAGGGTACCACAACGCAGAAGGAAGTATAACATATACTCACAAGGATGTGCTTTATTTGATGAACATAAAAATGCTTCACTGTATTTACACACGTGGGTTTGCCAGATCAACCAAACCTCACTCCTCAAGCACTGCTTTTGGTTCCTGTGACTTCTCCCCAGTCATGGCATCATATACTGCATCTGCCTCGCAGCATCACAGCCTCTTTTTCACTAAAGATCTCCATGTGCAGGAGGGAGTCACCACTCCGTCACACCTGGTATGGGTGCCCAAAGAGGTGAGAGCACTGTCCTCATCCTGCAGAGCAATCAGAGGCTCATGACATTCTGAGGGCCTTGCACCCAAAGGCAACCTGCTGGCAATGGATCATCCAACTCCAGCCTGTCTGTTATTGGCCCTTCCATGTCCAACAGCTCCAGGTGCCTGAGCAGCATATCCAGTGCTACACCCTGTGATAGGATGCTGCAGATCCCTCCTTACAGTCTTGAAGTCCTGCTTGAATACACATAAGTCTGAAAAGATGTTTTAAAAGATTCCCATTTTCCTAAGGGTTTTTAAAAACTCTGGGCAAATATTTCTCTTTCACACTGCTTTCAAATTCGCTGATCAAAGTGTTCAAAGCAGCTTGAGCTGTCAATTTACAAGTTTACTGCTGCTCTACACACAAAGCAGTGTTTTGAGACAACTATATGCATATATCCACAAGGATAATTAGCAGCATGCAGTTGGTAATAATTACTACTTCCCTGAGACTTTGCACTGAATCCATTCAGAACCATTAACTATTGTTATTTGATCACAAGCTACAGTGGTTTGAATTACATGAAAATTTGAGTTTTCATCACAAGAGACACCAAGGTTCTAGTAAACTACTCCAAAAGGATCTTGAAAACGTGGTAAGACATCTAGGAAATGTTACAGTTCAGAACAAAGTTAGGAAGAAAACAAAATTAACATTTTTAAAACTGTCATAAGTGTTTTGAGGGGTTGTAAACCCTTAATTTCCAAAACTGTGGACTAGTACAACTCACTGCTTTGTCTGACTGCCACGACTGTGATTCCAGTCATTTTTATGGTCATTGCCTTAAAGTAGGTCAGTAACTGTAATTCCTATTTTACAGAAAGGGAAATCAGAGCAGGGGATTGCAATGACTTTGCAAAGAGAAAATTTGACTTTGCAGAGAGAAAATTTAAGTCAGGAAAATAAAAAGGCAAATTCAGAAACTGATTTCTCCATACTCTCAGCTTTTACAGGGTTGGTAGCACATGCTGCTCCTGAGGTCCAGACAATGTGTGTCCTAACAACACAACAAAAATTCTTTTTCTCTCAAGTTGTGATTAGCCAGCCAAGAAATATTACACACAGATTTTTCTTAACTGTCCATTTAGGTTTAGTAGGCAATTCAGCATTACCCTTCTATTTCTACTTCTCAAAATGGCATAAAACTCTGAAGACATATTTCAATACTCACAAGTGACTGAATATATCAAACTAAAGCAGTGTTCAGGAAAGAAGTGGCCAAGAAGTGCTGGGAAAATGAAGCAGACTCAGTAGTACTGCAAAATACAGATGGGTAAATGTGCTGTGACAGTGAGAAGAAAGAGGAAATGTCATAACCGTGGAACAAGAGAAATAGAGAAGGCTAAAAACCAAGATGAAAAGGAAGAGGCAAACAAAAGCAGATAAAGTTTTTTTTCTTAAATCACAGATCAGAGTAACCACTTCCTAAAATGCCACCCTAAGACGTCATTAGCAGGGGAAAAAGACATGTACTGGACCCTTGAAAATCAAATGTATCTTCTGAGTTTCTTCTTTCATCTGTTTCAATCCTACCTGATCTTTGGTGTCAGATTCCTACTATCCAACATGCCCATACTCTTCCTGCTCTTAAAAAGACTCTCCCAAAATGCCCACCACTGACTTTCAGTGCTGATTTCATGTCACCTCTCCAGCCCCTGGCTATGTGCTGCATTGTTTTCTATGTACCTAAGCTGTGCTGTAAGCCTCTGATTGCTCTGCATTTGCACAAGATCCACGACATGAAGACTTTGAAGCTCGCCAAAGCTGGATCTTCCAGGTGTAGGTCACTAGATCCTGGGAAATTAGTTCTTCCAAGTCAAACTATCAGTCACTCAAAGCATAGTCCCACCAAATGGACACATACTTGGAGTAGTTTTATAGCTGAACTGATTCCTAATATAAGAATCAGAATCAGGCACTCTTCCGGTAAATTCAAAATATCCCCATTGTCCTCATCTCTCTGTGTACTCTGATTTACTGGTTTAAGAATAGAAAAGCTGTTTCTAGGGAACTCAGGTATCTAACCTACATAAATACTTGCAAAAATTCCATGACACACTGTGTATGTCTTTCAAGACCTAGATAGGGTATTTTGAAATATCGAGTTTTACGCACATGGGAATCAGTGTCACTGAAAATCACTCAGATTTACAGTAACCTTTTCCAAAGCACTGGATATAATTTCGAGGGGATTCAGTCATCTAGGTCATGTAAGTACTTTAGAAAAATGTTATTTTTTCTGCTCCTGCTCCCATACTTTTCACTCTGGTTACTGTAGGTACTTGACTTCAGTATGATCCAAAGTGCACATTCTCTCTGTAATCAATAGACACAGACAGTTCCCTCCAAAAGGTGAGTCACAGCATCTAAGTTAGGTGCCTAAAGTCAGTGTGAGTACCTGTGTATTGTGTTTACATTTAGGTAAGCAATTCTGTCAAGACTGGCCTTTCAATGCACCCTAAGGTAAGGACATACCACAATTTTACTTTCACGAATTGCTTGGAGACAGACAAAGAAAACAAGATCTTTTTCATAAATATGACTTTTCTGAGCATTAAGGAGGGAAGGGGCTGAGATACCAGATGAAAAACACCCACTACTCCCCTTAAACCACAAGAGGTACAGGTACTTGGCAACTCTCATGTAAATAACAGCATCATAATAGCAATTCATCTTCTACTCCACCGTGAACAAAAGAAACACAAGTGAAAAATTACCTGAGCACCATAGACTCGTTGCATTGCCTGAAGCAACTGGTTTGTATATTCAGTAAGGGTTCCTGCATCTTCTTCAAACACACTGAGCAAAGACCGAGTCTTCAACAAAAGAAAAAAAAAAGCAAATGGTTTTAATCCTGAGTGGAAATATTAAAAAGAATCATAAGCAAATCACAGCAAAAAATAAAAATCAATCAGAAATAATAAGCCTTTACCTTTGCTTGATTTTGTTTATTCAGAATCTTGAAACACATAGAAATTATTTCTTGTATTATGGATAGGTAAACTGAGACATAAGGAGGAGAAGTGATAAAATGCTATGGCCAAATCCTGACTCCCAGTCTCTTGCTCCAGCTAACAGACAGTCCTTCCAACATAATTAGGAATGTAAAAAATCCTGAATATCTGCCTGCTGACTACAGTAATTCAAACCATGTTAAGGACTCTGGGTCAAACACCACTGCTTGCTCACTTTACTTCTCTAATGTCAGACTGCATTAAAAGCACCCCTTTCCAATGAGATAATTTACACAGTATTGTTCACTCTCAACTGTCTTGAGCAANTCAGAATCAAAAGGACAGACTCAAAGAAAAACTCCTAATATTCTATATTGTAAGAATAGAATATTAGCAACTCAAATTACCTCATCCACAACTTTTGAAAAATAATGAAGGGTAGATATCACTTCTTCATCTCCTTTGCCTAAGGCAAAATGCTGGAAATAGAAACACATATTTGGTCTGTAAATCAATAAAGGTGAGTATAAAATACAACACGTATTTTACTACAAAGCTAATGAATACTCCTACAAAATGCAATAAATGATAAAACTAAATTAAAAAACAGAAACTCATTAATACACATCCTTTTACCCTGTTCTTCTTGTTTTAAATTAAATGGATTTTGGACAACACTTAATTCTTATTATAGTCATTTTAAAGTCACAGTCATGTAACAGGAGCAAACTGGTTTGTATCTTGATAAGATTATTAACTCACATTTTGCACCTTTTTGGGGGGTTTTCTTTGGTTGGTTGGGGTTTTTTAAGATTTTCAAGAATGACCTAACTCCCTTCAACATCCTGGGGAATTTCACAACAGCCTTCACATGAAACTAAGTAAAGCGAATGCCCTGAGCACTTCTGGAACACACATTATTTACACAGAATTCTTCACAAGTGCTGAGGCAAAAAAGAAATCAAAGTCATATGCTGGACATACCTGCTTTTCATAGGCAAGGAGCTGCTTTGAAAGCTGTTGTGTGGCAAGACACATTTCATTCTACAAAAAAAAAATTGACATGTTAATAGAAATAATGAAAAGTCCTTAGCTCTGCTGTTACTACTACTTTGTTACCAGCTTCTTCACTGAATCTGAACCTACCCACACAAACATTCAATTGTGTGTAAGCAAAATACCTGCATAGAGAAGCAGCAATAACAGGTATACTTCAGACCTAATCAACACACGGTTTAATTACTCTGAATAGAAGTAAGATTTGGGGGTTAGTTTTGGGTTTGGGTTTCCCCCACTCCAAAAATATAACAAAGCTAGAACAATCTCAAACCCGTAAGCCACCATTCCAGCATAAGAATGTTTCATATTGGTTGATCATCTTTCCCCAAAATCTACATCAATAAAGAGAACCAGCAGATGGGCCTTCATAATGCATTCATGCTCAGGGAATGTGCCAAGGTAATTACAGTGCTTTAAGTGGATACAGGAGCACAAAACAGCTCATCTCTATTCTCATGGCTACACCAGCCAATGAAACCACACACATCCTCAAGACGTGCTTACTCAAGGCAAGACTTGTAGGGAAGGCATATAATTTTTGCTTGACAGCTGGAAAAACCAGACAAGCATTTGGATATGTCAATCTTTAATCAATGTATTACTAACACTGGTATATCAGCTGCTGTATCCCTGATTTGCTAACAATGACTTAAAACTAGAAAAAAAGAAAAAGGGGAAGGGGTAACTGGGATCTGTCTTAATCCCTGTCAGATCTTTCTCTTCCTCAGTAATGAAGAAAACTAATCACTTTTAATTTAATTTTAACCTTAACACAAGCTATTCCTGTCTCCAAACACATAAGGCCATAGAGAGTTTATAAAACTAGAGGCAATCTCTGAACTGCTTTAATAGAACCCTTTATACTGGGGCTGATTGAGAAAACCATTAAAACTGGGACAGAGTTTGTGTGCTCTCTTATTGTCTCTTGTCATCTTGAGCAAGCAGAGCAAAGCACCGTAAGCCATCTGGGCCAGAGATCCTGAAACACCCTTTACTTTGTCCTGATGCCACGTCTGACATACTGTATTATATCCTGATGCTTCCATACCACCTTGACATGTCAGGAAGGAGGGTTAATATGGGCATCAAGGCCCAAACATTTAGTCAGTCTTAAGTACCCAAGTATTCAGAAAAAAACACAGCCAGCTACAGCCCAGGTAACAGCAGCTGTATGTAAACACATAGCAGGAAAAACTGAGTGACATGATTCTGACCATCTTAAAGCACTCTGGTGGTAACACTCAGGGGTGGGTGGAGATGGGGCAGCAGAGGCCTTCCAAGGTTGTGCTTTATAATAAAAAACAAACCCTGTTAAGGGCTCAGGCAAGGATAGGAACGAGCCTTAACTATCTGCCCCCAAGCTACAATAACATCTGAGAAACTTCACTACCTTCGAAGCAGAGCTAGCAGGCAATGAGCTGGTGACAGGAAGGATGGGACTCCTTGCATGTATAACATGACATTAAAAGGGGTTTGTTTTTTGTTTGTATGCACGTGGGTGGAATTTAAGATTACAAAAAGAAGCAGAGGTTCTCAGACGTGGGATCTTTTTCATAAACACCACCTCAAAGAGAGAGCTGAGTAATAACTGCAAGAAGACCAAGTCCTCACACAGCAACTGTGATGCCGTCTGTAAGATGTACAGCTGGGGCAGAGTGAGAGAAATCTTTTGAAACAAACTGAGTATTAGAAACACACTCTTTCCCCCCCGCTTTTTGTTTCAATTTACTTATTCCTGCAAAGTCTGCAATTGTGTTATCTGCTCTGAAGTTGGGAAATATATTCTTCTGGGTTAAACTTGCTAACACTAGAAGGAGCTTCAGAATAATGGGCTGACACCAAAGGCATCCTTTTTTTGTTAGCCATCCCCCAAGCTTCTACCAGTCTGGTTTTTAAAGACTGAACCCTCAATTTCCTCACATAATGTTCAAAGAGTAACAAGGAGCATTATTACTCATCACATGGGACATACACGTGGGACAGTTTGAAGACGGCAATGAAAAGAGCTGTGTGGAATAAGCAACTTCCAGTGATCACTACTCCCCAGGGGTAGTCTCCAGTATGTGATAGGATAATAGGGGAATACAGAGGGTCTCAAAGGGGTGTAAATTAACAACACCTTCCCAAGTACATGATCAGGTAACAGCAGTTAACTATAGATGCCAAGAAGACATTTGTAGCAAACTACTCCAGATACAGAACGAATTGACAGATGTGCCTGACACAAAACTTACTTTTGGATTTTAGGTTGATTTTGGGACAACAGTTCCATGCATCATTCATAACCCACTGCTGCCAGCAGGTTGCATTTCTCATTTATAGTCTCAGTTCTTTGTGTCAGGACACCACAACTTGTTACTCAATCCCTACCCCATGTGGGAGAGTTAATCCTGGGTCCTTCATCCTCTCTCCCAACACCTGCCAGACTTAGTTCCCATTAGAAGCACAAAGTCATTCATTGTATCACTTGGGAAAAACAAACAAACAAACAAAAAAAATCAAAACAAAACCAAACACAGGCACACACCCAAAAGCTGTAAACAAATCAAATCAAGCTATCAAGTTGAAACTCAGTCCATTGCACAAGGAACAGGAAGCAGGCAAAGTGCTCTGCTGACCTAGTGGTAATACTGCATTGCTAAACACGCTAATCTGGGAAAGTTTGGTTTAATCCTCCTTCCATTTCTTCCTAATCAGCCTTTTCCCCTCCCCCCACTCTGCTACCAATCAGTCTCAAGACTTAGAAGTCTTAGAAGAATTTGCATTGCTTCAGTTGACAGATCCACTAAATCCAGGCAAATCATTTTAACAGGTTTTATCGTTTCGCAAGACATTTTCCCACGGAATACAGCAGCATTCATTTCCTTTATCCTGAAGTGACTGAAATTCAGTATACCACAGCAAAAGAAAAAACTATGATATGATCCTGACTCCACATCACCTTAACATTTCAGAATTCATCACACATTTATGGAGTGGAGAGCTATTCATTAAATATCAGGCAGAAACTCAATAAAATCCTGAACAGAAATCAAAGTATTCTAAATGAAGGCAAACTTAACCAGTACTGGGCCTTGCACATACAGTCATCTGCACTAAAAGGTTTTACTTAACAGGGAAAACACTACTGCAGCATTAATGTAAAAAAAGTGTACCAGAAGGAAGGAAGGAAGAAAAGACTGTATGTAAATAAGCATAAAGCAATCAGCAGTGACTACAGATGTGCTGACTCTTTTTTTTTTCTTTAACCTTGGCTGGCATGACAGCCCTAGGAATAGATTTTTATAGATATAGAGTTCACTAAGTCCAATTCAAATGTGTAAGGTAATGGAAATTGTGTCTTCAATCTATCATTAATCTACCAAAAATGAAAAACCATTGATTAAAAAACCTGTTTAATTCTCAACTTATTTCTGTACCTCACCCTATCTTCAAATAAGTCAGCAAAAAAAAAAAAAAGTCCAACTTATTTTCTGATCTAGTGCCAGAGAAAAGGCATGTGATTTTTTATGTGTTGACTCCACCTTCTTCACTATCACTACCTTCACTACCTTTATTCATGAAGCTGTCGATATCATCAGAAGAGAGTATGATTTTTCTATAACCTCTTTGCAATAAATATCCACACCATTAACCATTTACCAGTGAGGCAATCCATCCATTTTTAGAGTATCTTCTTGTATTTTTCCAAAATCAACTCTGAGGAATAATCTGCTGAAGTCTGAAGATATTTCCATAGACAGCTGTCTAACAGACTACAAATCTGGAGGCATGTAAAGGATGAAGTTGAGCTATAAATTAATATCTACAGACACAGAACTACTCCAGCATGTCCAATTCCAATCCCAATATAATGAAGCTTTCTGCAAAGCAACTTTCCTATGCCTGCTAAAGTTGGCATTTTTAAAACCCTACAAGTAACCAGTACAGAGCAGTGTTTACTTCATATAAACAACAAGATACTGGTAAAGGTCTGCACTATGAACGTGCAGAATGACACATAATAAAATTTAGCTTGCATCTGGGAAAGCTTAATGCCCCATAAGTGAGGAAAAAAAACCAGGTTAAGGAGAAGGTCCATGAGGTAGTTGCAGCCTTCCCATCCTTTGAGAACTAGGCAGCACATCTACCTTCAAATCAGGCACAGCACAAAAAGAACTGGGTCTTGATGCAACTGTTTTATGCAGCTCAATTTATATGTGCTTATCATCTTCCTACAAAGTAGAATTCTCCAGCAATCTAGTAAATGGCACAGTCCTACAGGCTTAGGTTTGCATATTAAATGGCTTGGAAACATGAATCCAGAGTTGCAAGGAGCTAAGCCTCACCAGGGTGATCAGGCTGTGCAGCACTTTACAGGATCAGGCTAACATATGGCTTGCCCTGCTGCTGGTTCCCAGCATGGCATTCCGTCCTCATAAACAGGAACAGCTCAGCAGAGGACAGACTCAAGAAACAGAAGACACTAGGCAAAGCTCCACTGTAAAGCAGCAAAAGCAGCTACAATAGGATGGCTAGTTCAGTATGGAAATAATCTCTCCAGCTTCTTTCAAAACAATCACTACCAGCAAGGTACATTTATGCTTCCTCAAATCTCCAGATCCTGCTTAGTGCAGTGTCAACTTGCTTCTGGGCATGGTGACAACTCCAACTTTATAGGCAATATTAAAGCCAACTCCCATGCCTTTGTTAACACATTGGTGCTCACGTGGTAATGTGCTGATTACCTCTGTTAGCAACATATGCTGAACAGGCCTCAGGAAGGTAAGAGATATATGATGCATACTTACAATGAATATGGAACAAAAATACAGGACTTCACAGAAGTCAGTGCTCACAACTGCAGTTTATTGCAAATGTTTATCCTTTCTACTATCTATTGAAGCTCCTCTATGTGGAACCACAAGTTTACAAAATGCTAACTTAAATTTTATTCCTTAAAAGGTTTTGGGAAAAAAAAAGTCTTATAATTTGAAAAGGGAACACAATAGTTCCCTTACACATTAAAAGAAAGCAATTAAAAGAAAAACTGTATCGGTGCTTACTTGCTATTTAAGCAAGAACTAATTTAAGAACCCTGAACACTTAGAGTTAGCTCTACAACATAATAAATATAAAAATTCATGCATACCCTAGAGAGCCTGACACCTATCTACTGAGTCACAGCCTAGTGAAGTCAATGCACAGGAAAATGAAACAAGCAGCACTGTAGAAAAATGCAGACATGAGGTGTCCTGAATTTGTGGAGAGAAGTAACACTGTTATGAAGCACTACCTAAAACAGCCCTGGACAGATTCAAGCTGTCCTGATTCCCATGTAATGTGGTACCTATAAACCAAGACTATTCCATAATTGTCAAGAGTTTCCTTAAGAGTCTGGACATAAAAAGGCAGTGAGCCCCAGAGGTTGTTGCAGCTTTACCTGTGTGACTCTGGAATTACAAGACAACTGCTCACAGAGATACAGATGCTGAACAGAATTACACTTCACAATTCCCATGCTGCCCCCTCTCCAGATGTATCTACAAAGACAGCATGTGTTTCTTTTTACTCCCCTTCGGTTATCACTGCCCCTCGTATCTAGACAGATTTGTCTGGACTCATGACATGAAACCTATTTACAGTGACAAAATACTGCATCTTACTTTCCTTTAACCTGCTTAACTGTTTATCCCTTCTAATAGTCAGTAGAGACACAACAGTCTCCTGTCTTTGCTAAATGGCATTTTGTTTCAAGTGAAGATCCCAGCTCAGCCATTTCTACAGCATGATGGAGAACTGGAAATAATAGTAAAGCTCTGAAACTCCCTTACTATGACAGTGGTAAGTCAGGAAGGTAAACTGTGCACACTTTGCTCATACACCATTGCAAGAGCCTCAGCACTGTAACTTGAGTAAACTGAATTTTTTAACAGTCTTTGTTTGCTGCATTATATATTGGTCAGGTAATAAAATGTACAGAATGACAAACACAACATTCACAGAACTCAGCAGTAATGCCAGACGCAGCATCAGGGCTTGCCTGCAAGGAGGAAGAACTACAGGAATGAACTCTGCAAGACCGATATCATGATTACTTCAGGGTACCACAACACAGAAGGAAGTATAACATATACTCACAAGGATGTGGTTTATTTGATGAACATAAAAATGCTTCACTGTATTTACACACGTGGGTTTGCCAGATCAACCAAACCTCACTCCTCAAGCACTGCTTTTGGTTCCTGTGACTTCTCCCCAGTCATGGCATCATACACTGCATCTGCCTCGCAGCATCACAGCCTCTTTTTCACTAAAGATCTCCATGTGCAGGAGGGAGTCACCACTCCGTCACACCTGGTATGGGTGCCCAAAGAGGTGAGAGCACTGTCCTCATCCTGCAGAGCAATCAGAGGCTCATGACATTCTGAGGGCCTTGCACCCAAAGGCAACCTGCTGGCAATGGATCATCCAACTCCAGCCTGTCTGTTATTGGCCCTTCCACGTCCAACAGCTCCAGGTGCCTGAGCAGCATATCCAGTGCTACACCCTGTGATAGGATGCTGCAGATCCCTCCTTACAGTCTTGAAGTCCTGCTTGAATACACATAAGTCTGAAAAGATGTTTTAAAAGATTCCCATTTTCCTAAGGGTTTTTAAAAACTCTGGGCAAATATTTCTCTTTCACACTGCTTTCAAATTCGCTGATCAAAGTGTTCAAAGCAGCTTGAGCTGTCAATTTACAAGTTTACTGCTGCTCTACACACAAAGCAGTGTTTTGAGACAACTATATGCATATATCCACAAGGATAATTAGCAGCATGCAGTTGGTAATAATTACTACTTCCCTGAGACTTTGCACTGAATCCATTCAGAACCATTAACTATTGTTATTTGATCACAAGCTACAGTGGTTTGAATTACACGAAAATTTGAGTTTTCATCACAAGAGACACCAAGGTTCTAGTAAACTACTCCAAAAGGATCTTGAAAACGTGGTAAGACATCTAGGAAATGTTACAGTTCAGAACAAAGTTAGGAAGAAAACAAAATTAACATTTTTAAAACTGTCATAAGTGTTTTGAGGGGTTGTAAACCCTTAATTTCCAAAACTGTGGACTAGTACAACTCACTGCTTTGTCTGACTGCCACGACTGTGATTCCAGTCATTTTTATGGTCATTGCCTTAAAGTAGGTCAGTAACTGTAATTCCTATTTTACAGAAAGGGAAATCAGAGCAGGGGATTGCAATGACTTTGCAAAGAGAAAATTTGACTTTGCAGAGAGAAAATTTAAGTCAGGAAAATAAAAAGGCAAATTCAGAAACTGATTTCTCCATACTCTCAGCTTTTACAGGGTTGGTAGCACATGCTGCTGCTGAGGTCCAGACAATGTGTGTCCTAACAACACAACAAAAATTCTTTTTCTCTCAAGTTGTGATTAGCCAGCCAAGAAATATTACACACAGATTTTTCTTAACTGCCCATTTAGGTTTAGTAGGCAATTCAGCATTACCCTTCTATTTCTACTTCTCAAAATGGCATAAAACTCTGAAGACATATTTCAATACTCACAAGTGACTGAATATATCAAACTAAAGCAGTGTTCAGGAAAGAAGTGGCCAAGAAGTGCTGGGAAAATGAAGCAGACTCAGTAGTACTGCAAAATACAGATGGGTAAATGTGCTGTGACAGTGAGAAGAAAGAGGAAATGTCATAACCGTGGAACAAGAGAAATAGAGAAGGCTAAAAACCAAGATGAAAAGGAAGAGGCAAACAAAAGCAGATAAAGTGTTTTTTCTTAAATCACAGATCAGAGTAACCACTTCCTAAAATGCCACCCTAAGACGTCATTAGCAGGGGAAAAAGACACGTACTGGACCCTTGAAAATCAAATGTATCTTCTGAGTTTCTTCTTTCATCTGTTTCAATCCTACCTGATCTTTGGTGTCAGATTCCTACTATCCAACATGCCCATACTCTTCCTGCTCTTAAAAAGACTCCCAAAATGCCCAGCACTGACTTTCAGTGCTGATTTCATGTCACCTCTCCAGCCCCTGGCTATGTGCTGCATTGTTTTCTATGTACCTAAGCTGTGCTGTAAGCCTCTGATTGCTCTGCATTTGCACAAGATCCACGACATGAAGACTTTGAAGCTCGCCAAAGCTGGATCTTCCAGGTGTAGGTCACTAGATCCTGGGAAATTAGTTCTTCCAAGTCAAACTATCAGTCACTCAAAGCATAGTCCCACCAAATGGACACATACTTGGAGTAGTTTTATAGCTGAACTGATTCCTAATAATATCAGAATCAGGCACTCTTCCGGTAAATTCAAAATATCCCCATTGTCCTCATCTCTCTGTGTACTCTGATTTACTGGTTTAAGAATAGAAAAGCTGTTTCTAGGGAACTCAGGTATCTAACCTACATAAATACTTGCAAAAATTCCATGACACACTGTGTATGTCTTTCAAGACCTAGACAGGGTATTTTGAAATATCGAGTTTTACGCACATGGGAATCAGTGTCACTGAAAATCACTCAGATTTACAGTAACCTTTTCCAAAGCACTGGATATAATTTTGAGGGGATTCAGTCATCTAGGTCATGTAAGTACTTTAGAAAATGTTATTTTTTCTGCTCCTGCTCCCATACTTTTCACTCTGGCTACTGTAGGTACTTGACTTCAGTATGATCCAAAGTGCACATTCTCTCTGTAATCAATAGACACAGACAGTTCCCTCCAAAAGGTGAGTCACAGCATCTAAGTTAGGTGCCTAAAGTCAGTGTGAGTACCTGTGTATTGTGTTTACATTTAGGTAAGCAATTTTGTCAAGACTGGCCTTTCAATGCACCCTAAGGTAAGGACATACCACAATTTTACTTTCATGAATTGCTTGGAGACAGACAAAGAAAACAAGATCTTTTTCATAAATATGACTTTTCTGAGCATTAAGGAGGGAAGGGGCTGAGATACCAGATGAAAAACACCCACGACTCCCCTTAAACCACAAGAGGTACAGGTACTTTGCAACTCTCATGTAAATAACAGCATCATAATAGCAATTCATCTTCTACTCCACCGTGAACAAAAGAAACACAAATGAAAAATTACCTGAGCACCATAGACTCGTTGCATTGCCTGAAGCAACTGGTTTGTATATTCAGTAAGGGTTCCTGCATCTTCTTCAAACACACTGAGCAAAGACCGAGTCTTCAATAAAAGAAAAAAAAAGCAAATGGTTTTAATCCTGAGTGGAAATATTAAAAAGAATCATAAGCAAATCATAGCAAAAAATAAAAATCAATCAGAAATAATAAGCCTTTACCTTTGCTTGATTTTGTTTATTCAGAATCTCGAAACACATAGAAATTAGTTCTTGTATTATGGATAGGTAAACTGAGACATAAGGAGGAGAAGTGATAAAATGCTATGGCCAAATCCTGACTCCCAGTCTCTTGCTCCAGCTAACAGACAGTCCTTCCAACATAATTAGGAATGTAAAAAATCCTGAATATCTGCCTGCTGACTACAGTAATTCAAACCATGTTAAGGACTCTGGGTCAAACACCACTGCTTGCTCACTTTACTTCTCTAATGTCAGACTGCATTAAAAGCACCCCTTTCCAATGAGATAATTTACACAGTATTGTTCACTCTCAACTGTCTTGAGCAATTCTTACAGGGTCACTGCCAAAGTGAGCTGATGTAATGAGACCAAACAACTGAGTGTTCATCTATAACAGGCACAAGAGATACACCCACTCAGAGATACCCTGTACTTTCTCCATTCTCCTAACTCATCCTCGTCAGCAAATGGGGACAGGGGAAGAACATAATGACTTGTGTTATCTTAAACACATGAATTCCCTTGGTCTGTTGTAGTGAAATCATCAGAAACAAAGAACTGTGTTGCTGACACAGCTCCTGAGACGAGAAACAAAGATATTTCAAAATAATGCCAAGCTCAAGAATTTGCTAGACCATTACAATAATTAAAGAGGAAAGACTGTCCCTTTAACAAAGTCATGCTCCATCCTTAGTCTTAACTTTGATAAATCCAATCTATTTGATGCTAACTGGAAATGTCTTTCCATCTGTACAGCTAACTCCCATGACAATAATTAGCTTCATCTGCTTAAATGAGGGGCATGCATAAACTCCAGTACTTTCATAAACATGTCAGTCCTGTAAGAGAGAAAGTGCTTTAACTATCCCCTATTACAGGAATCTCTAATGTACCTGAAAAATCCAGGTTCAAATCTGGGAAAATTACTTCAAAGTTTTACGATACTGCACAGAAGGAATATGCATTTCCCCAAGGCATTTATTCTTCTCTGCAAAACTCTCTGCCCAGACTTTGTTTGTCCTGAAAAATTCAACATCAGCATCCTTCAAGAATCCTGGCCCATGATTAAATATCACTTCATCTCTGCTGAGAAGTATGTAAGTCAGAAATTAGTGTTGCTCAGCAGTTAAAATATAGGACTAGGGAGGCAGTCTTTGGATTCTTTCTAGGCATTGAACAGGAGTACCTTCTTACTTTGAGTAACTAAAAGCTCTCAACATTTCACTCTGTTAATGTGCTAAGCTGCTACAACCCTTCCTACCTTAGAGACAATCCAATAAATGCATTTGGGAAACTAGTTCGAGATCTTAGCACGTAAGGGAACACACAATACCAAGTGCTGTTTTCAAATAAAGAGAACACAAAACCCAAAGAATGGAGAGAAGGCCAAGTCAATGAAATGGATACCAAGAACCCAAACATACAAAGGACCTTTGTGCAGAACTCCCCTACAAGGATAGTGGCATGATTTTGAGAGTTTTCCACATCAAGCTATTATTTCAGTAACTGAAAACATATCGATTTTCAAAAATATCTGGTTTGAAATGCTTTATTTTCAATGATGCCTTAAAACAAGGAAAATAATGTCAACAAACAATCTTGTATTTATACAGTGCTCAACTTCCTTGTTTTGTGTTACAATGGCACATAAAAAGCAAAGGGTATGAAGATGGTTAAAAATAAATCTAGAGAAAGCAAAAATTTTAAAACTTGCATGTTTATCAAGACAAATATCAAGCCAAAACTAAAAAGTTATAAAGAAATTGCCTGAAGTAGGCTACGAATCACACACTTCTGCATGCTGGAAAAGGCTCTCAAACACAGGAATGCCAGCTACATTTGTAAATCTTACTGAATTTTTGCAGGTTCGTTTCTTCAGATGTCTAAATATGGGTTGAAGTAGAACAGCTCTGGGAAATAATTTCTGAAAGTCTTGGCCTCTGTTATTACCACATTGTTCAGCAATAATAAAAACAGTAAATGATTCAGGCAGTTTGGAAGTTATTCTTGGAAACTTTCACATTTAGGAATACCATTTTAAATCACTGCAACAAAATACCAGTATGTGTATATTTTCATTGTTGCCATTTTGACAAATTCTGGAATAGCAGCTAATGCTGCTGAAATAAACCAGTAATCCAAATATTAAGCTAACATTTAGGAGGCCCCATTAATTGCAACACTATCTTGACTTCTGGAAAGACAGAAAAAAAATTTTCTGCTTTCATGTAAGTATTTCCCTTGGTTTTAGCACGACTGCTGATGTAAACTTCACTCCATTTTGTGGCCAAACACTTCAAAATTAAGACACTTCTTACGGCTTCTTTCAGCCTTTGTCTGGAGACAAATCAAGACAAAAGTACTGTATTGCTGAGGAGAGAAACCAAGTTTCAGAAACCTGATGAAGAAATAACTTTGGCCTAATTCTCCTCTGTCTTGCACGTAATCTACATACTTCACAGAGTTTATACAAAGTGAGGTTATATCCTCACTTCACCATCCTTTTGCATTGCTCTAAGTGACAGCACAGAGAAAGGAGAATCAAGTCCCTTTACACAGAAGTAAACAATCCTGTAAGATGCTATGCTGCATGTTCTGCGGGACAAGAGACTGACTTTTTGCCTTGATTTTGCAGCACCTGGCACAGTGACCCTGTTGTGCTGTGAATCTAAAGCTCTCCCCAGGAAAAGAAGTAATAAAAATATAAAAGACTGAAAAAACCCACTCCTGTTTCCTTCATCAAAAAAATATATTTTAGCAGTATTGGGTCGTTATAAAAATTAAAGAATGTCCCTCCTTCCAAAAGCTGTAGAACTTGAACAAAAAGTATTGACCAAATCAAGCCAAAGCATCCTAAAAATACTCAAGTTTATGCATGCCACAGTATTCCAGTAACTGTAAAGGAGATGTTAACAGCCTTCATTTCAGGTCAGACGAAAGATGAAGACCTCCAAATTCAATTCAGTGCATTGTTCAGCTGCTTGAAGTCAGTGTTACATTTTTAATCATGGTGGGAAGTGTTGACTGAAGAGGTAAATGAGTTCACTTATCCCGTGTGTCCAGTTCTTCAGCTTCAGGATACAGAGGAAAGGTTAACACTAAAAATGTCAGTAACTGCCTATAATAAATCTAACATACTTTGGTAAACTGCGGAACACAGAAAAGTTCAGGCTGGCAAGGAACTCTGCACACCGCCTTGTTCAAACCTCTGCTCAACGCAGGGCTAACTCTGATGTTACATCAGGTGACTCAAGGCTTTTTCCAGTCCAGTTTTTAAAATTCCCAAGGCTGATCACATACATGCTGTACGAAACAAATGATGAAAATCTTTCTTACTAGGATGGGATTTCATGAAATTACAGAAGAACAGGATAAGAGGAGGTTACCAAGATGAGTCCCAAGGCTCATTAAGTCTTGACAGGTGCACATCCAATCTTTCTTTTAAAATGTCTCATGACAGACTCCATAACATGTGACAGCAATATGCTCCACACCTTACCTATTCATTCCTCCTCTTGAAACATCAGCAGACAAGTTGGGATTACAACACAGGGCTACCGGGGAACAGGATCCATGCTGATCCACCCCACCCTCCCTTCTTCTTTCCCTGTTTCACCCATTACTTTTGTATCTCTGTCTGCACTATACTTTGTCCTCAAGTGCACCTTCCTCGCTCCTCTGTGAAATTTCCACTCTTTCCCCTTCCCTTTATTTCTCTCTTCCACGTAAACTTTTTTCCTTCCATCCTCCTTTCCCAGTTCTCGAGGCCTCACACACCTTCAGCCCCTGGAAACATTATAATACGGTGTGTTCTTCGCTGTGGGGCTTGGCTTCCACAGTCCTCAGGGGTCATTCCTGCAGCTGTGTCACAACACGGCTCCAGCAGTGGGGCACAGGGGAGAAGGAGAACATCGCCCCCCGCCTGCAGTTGGGAAGGAAAGGGCAACAACCGCCTGCCCTCGTTTCTCAGACTCCTTCAGGAGGTCATCTTCGCAGGGATCTGCCTCATCTCGTCTATCCTCACGGGAAGCTCCTGTATCCGAACCACGGCCCCCGGGAGCGCTCACACCAGCGGGGAGGAGCAGGCACGCTGGCGGTGACACTCCTCCAGCCACTTCTGCCACCGGGGCCAGGTGACTCTCTGCGCACATGTGTCCCTTTCCCTGCGGGGGAAGCCAGGGCACCGAGCCATGCCCACCTGTCCTTCGCCAACACACCTCACCTTTCCAGGGCAACCCTGGCAGCCACCGAGCGCACACCGGGACAGGACAGTGCGAGGAGAGAGCCACGGGAGTTTCTCTGAGGGCGGTGAGGAGAAAGGGAGCTGTGCCTCCGCAGTGGGGGACCCCCTT
>NW_021940682.1:12787306-12802665 GCF_001715985.3 Manacus vitellinus
GGGCTCGGGCTGGACGGCTCCGCTGGCGGGGCCGAGGCCGCCCACTCCGCCCATTTCCCGTCCGCTGGAGGAAGCGAGTCACGGGGAAGGCCGGCAGGGGGTGGGTTCCTGCCGCCATTAACTCCTCGGGCCGTGGGGATGGAGGTTCCAGATGGAGGGCGCACCTTCCTCTCCTCCCCGGGCGCGGGGTCTCGCACTGCCCCGTTCTGGCTCCATCACCTGGGTGGCAGGAAGGGGGATGCAGTAGGGGCTGTGGATCCCCCCTCAGCAGAGGGAGGTCTCCCTGGTTGTGAGGGGGCGTGGGTGTGATGGAAGCCCGGGGGAGATCACACCCTCCCACTTGGGCTCGTGGGGCTCGAGGAGCTCCCAGCTGTGGGCGAGCCCTTTGGTGTGTCCCTCCGGACATGGCACTCTCTTCGGGTGCACGGCAGGCTGGAGGTGCTGGCAGGGCCAGCCGGCCTGATGGAGCCCCGGGGCCTCAGGGGAGCTTCCCTTGGTCTGCCCTGATTTCTGGGACCAGCACGGCTGCTGGCTAAGATGGACCTGCTTACCAGTTACCGGCCATTGTTTGTGGCATCTGCATTCGTTCTTGTCCATGGACAACCGCACGTGAAACTGTGAGACCTCAGGGTGCTCCAAGCAGGCCAATCCCCACTCAGCCATAACCCTACACTTCAGGGAGGTAGAAGGGATGCATCTTAAGTTACTATTTCCTCATGTATTGAGGCATGTTTTTATGACTGTCTCGATGCTGTCTTAATTGTGTTGGATAACTTCAGCATTTGGACAAAAGTAATGTAAGCACAGTCTCGATCTGTATCTAATTATATTCACATGTTTGAAGGGTGGCCACTGCTTTTAGATGCCTTAGCTTCTCTAAAAGTCCAGATCTTGTAGGTAAATTGCTCCATTCTTGTCAGCTGTACCTTTTGTTGCTCTAGTGTGCCTTGAGACAAAAATGGAGATAGTCAAAACCAGAGTCTCAGAAAAAAACCCCAAACATTTCTAGGGACTTCAGGAAGAATCCTGCCAATTAAACAGAATATGTAAACAAAAATACTGGCTGGAAGATGTTATCGTCTTTGGAGAAATGTCAGTCTTCAGATAACTCACATTGCCGCCCTCTTTTAAAAGAAGAAAAATAATTTTTAAAAAAGCAGCTTGAGTTGTAAAAGAACTCCAAGCATTAACATTGGCCTGCTTTTTGCATCTAAATCCCAGTGGATTTTTCCACTTCCGTCATTCTTAAACAATAGCAAACATTTTATATGACAAGGTGATTGCTAATAAAGATTTTTTTTTTGCTGATTAAAAGACTACACAAGCAGGTGGCCTTAAGAAAGTTTTGCAGATCAGCTGGATGATTGTTTGCTTTAATTATGTGTCAGAAATGACCATTGAACCCTGTAATTTTGGCTAAGAGATTTCTGTGTGTCTGACGTTGATTGATATTGCTTCTGAAGCTTGTGATAGGACCTTTAACCCAATGTGCCAAGCCATAACGGTGTGACTGCTCCACGGGTCCTGAACTGGATTCCCTGTTCCAGGCCTTTGAGTCAGAACACAGTTCTCACATTCAGTCCCTTTTCCTGCCTGAATAAAGACACTAAACCATAATAAAAATCTCTAGCTAATACCAAAAATACCAAGTATGGCAGTATGGATTTACATAAGGAGAAAACAAAAATAGATATGGCTTTATCATAATAGTGTTTCAGAGAATTTTAGAATGGTGAAAAGAGGTTAGAGAATCTTTTTTTTGAATACAGAATATGAAGTAAGGCACTAGTTAGGCATTAGACTTAAGAATCCATGACTACTTCTGAGCTGATGTGGTCAGTCTCTGTTAAGTCTCATTTTATTTTCTAAAGAGATTTTGAAAACATATTCGAAATTCATGGAGGATGAGAAGACTGTGCTTCTATATCTGTTAAAGTAGCTTCAGGGCGTTTTTTAATATTTCCCAAATACTTCTGTTACATCTCTGCCCCTTTCTTTCCCGCTTTAATCTTGAAATAGTTGAGCAACAGCTCTTCCCTATTGGGTTGAAGTATTTCATTCAAGAAAGCATCAGAGTGATTTGTGGTTTTATTTCACATCATCTTCAGTCCCAAGACCTATAACCTTTAAGGTTTTATCTTGTTCCTTTTGATGGCTTTGTTTAGTCTGAGGTTCAAGTGTGGAAGCCTATTGTCATTCCAAACTTGAGGATAGCTATTTCCAGAACAGGTTCTACTAGTTTAATTTACATTAAACAAAAAGCATTTCAGTAACTTACTGAAGGGTGATGCTTTTAGTAGCTGTCACTCTTTGTTGCATCATTCCTCACACAGCTATGAAATTGGTGGATTGCCTATTTTTAGTGATCAAAACATTTTTATTGAACTTTCCCAATACAGTCCAGTTAGTTTTGAATAAAAAAAAAATTGTGCCAATTAGTAATTTACCTTTTCACTGAATTACTGAAAATTGCAATTAATTTCCCAGTCACCTGGCTTTATTAGGTCTCAAGAACTATTCTTCACTTTTGGAAACTCCAAATAATGTTTTAAAAATAATTAAAGTAACCTATAGTACTACCACCAAACATTTCAACAATTTATTTATACAACAGCACCGGTATTTAAAAAACAAAGTTAGGTACCTTGTGCACAGGCAGACCTTTGGGTAGGGGCTGTCTAAGCCTTTGACACAAGAAGATGCTGTTTCTGGGTTTCACAGGTTTCTGTGCATGGTACCAGTGCTGCAGTGCTGGGCTTCCAGGCCTCAGAAGCATGCTGGAAGCAGCCTGGCCAGTCTTACTCCAGGTGACACATGTCCAGGGCACTCTGCACTACCTGTGCTGCAACTGGTACCCAAAGAAGGTTCTTCAGAGCTGTCTCAGTAGCTTTACATTGCCCATCTGGAAGACAAGTGGCATGGCATTTGTTGTGTGGTCCAGGAGCTGCTCACTGCACTGGGCAGTGCAGTGGACTGAGCACTTCAGCTCCTGTGTCCTGTATCCAGGTTTTGAGTGCAATACTCAGATACTAGAAAAAATCTTGCTAGTGAAAAGCACTCCTACAGCCATTCTAGGAACACTGTACATATGGAAAGAGAACAGGGAAACAGCAGACACAGTACCCAGAATCAGTCACCTGAATGTTCAAAAAGCCTGTCACAGCAGTATGAACTGAGCTGGAGAACACTTCCAGTAAGCAGTCCAATTAATTTGTGTGTATGTATTCTGTAACCTACAGATGACTTGATTATGTTAAGCAAAATGCCTCTTGGGATGTGAAAACTAGTAAGAAATCATAATATCAAGTAAAATCAATAAATAATTGAGCATTGAGTATGAAGTAATTAATTACATGAACTAATTGTACTGTTTCTAAGAAAAGATGATGCTTCCTGCAGGCAAAAGCCTGAATGTGGTCAAATCTCATAGTTGAGCGAATGAGCAATTTTAAAGGAAAGAAGAAGAAAGTTTGAATTGATCTGTAAGTTTGAGATTTGTCTGCTAAATAAATCTCTTTGGCAAAGTGATGTAAAATCTTCCACAGAAATTGGTGCATCTTCAAACCTGAATTAGGGGTTTTACATGGGACAGTCTTGTTCCTGTTTGAGGATGGTCAGGAACATCCCTTGGTAATCAGCCAGTCAAGTCTGGTCCTGCCCAGACTGCCTTTGCACATGTGACAGAAGGGACCACAGTGTGAGATGGCAGCTGGGACTGTGCCTTCTGCAGGACAGGAGGGTCTCAGTGCCATGCTTCCAAGTTTGCCCAAGTGCTTTTCCACCTACCTGCCCAGCACCAGCTCAGGGCTGGAAGCAGCAGTGCCAAGCCTGGATGGTGCTGTACATGGGTTAATAAGCCCTGCCAGCTTTAATTGGCCTGTTTGGAAACAAGGCAGCTGTTGTGCATCCTTAGCCTAATTTATTTCCAAATTTGATAATCCACCCAGTATTAATGGAGAGCTGACTATAATTATTTTTTTCTGGTTAGACTAGTTGCAGAGTAAGTCATACTGCATTGTGCTTTCTTTCTCATATGTTCCATTATAACTTTAAAGAACATATTGCATTATACTTCCTTTTTGGCTTCCTACCTTATACTTTACAAGAAATTTCTGAGCAGTGGTGTGCTAAGTCACATGTTTGCTAAGTCAGCTGAGTCTATTTATGTATTTAACACAGTGTCTAATATTCTTCTTCATGCTCAGTAAGAAATCTTCGAACTACATATGACTTTTAGAGCTGTAATACTTTACCCTAAGTTGTGCAGCTGTCTTTGTATAAATATATATATAAATATAGAGGATATGCTACATGATAGTAGCAATAAATTGCTTCAAATGAATACAAGTAAGAGATTTGAAAAAGACTCTTACTACTGTCACTAGCAGAAGCATCCCAAATCAAATTTTTTAATAGTATCTGAATAAATTACTGGTTGAATTAATATTAGGACATCTAATGTACAGGAGAATTCTTGGACAAAAGGAAAAAGAGTATCTTGTGATTTTATGTATGACCCACAAGATAATATTGGGCTGAAATAAAACTCCACTGAAATTATTAATTGCTATGTAACCAAGATATCATTTTGTTTTAATGTAAAACACATGGCTTTGTTTATTTCCATTAAACACATTAGTTATATGCCAAAATGGATATGCACAGATGTACTGGCTAGTGGGATGGATCGAATTATAATCTCATTGAAGGTGAAGGGTATAACTGCCATCTTTAATTTCATGTAATTTAAGGACAATTAAGTTCCCTTATGTAGCTGAGTACAGCAGCAACTTCCATCCAGATCCAGAATGAAAATATGATTTCAAAAGCTGGAGCCTCTGGTTACGGTACCAGCTAGAGGTGTTGCCACCATTCCCTCACACTTTTCTCTGCCCTGTGGTACGTGGACTCAGGTAGTTTGGCACGACTTTTTGTTTGGGGGCCTGCCTGATGGAGGGCATCTGATTTAGCAGTTTGGATTTGCTTTGCAAGGAACAGGAAGAATGAGAGAATCTGTGGTTTGTTGGTAGGGAGAATTATTGGAACATTTGAAGCTAAAATTATTACCTTTTGTCCAGTTTTTGCAGTGCTTGTGGAAATGCTAAGGTACAGGCTCCTTTCTCCTTCTAGCTGTCCTTTTTGTAATGTATGTAGCTCCCTAACCTAGGAGACACTTCTTCTTCAGGTGATGGTCCAATGAGTTTAGGGGTATCTGAGAAATGGTGAAAAATCTTTGGGTGAAATACAGTAAGGGGCAGAAAGAATAATACAGGTGCTTCATCAAAGAAATGCACGTGTTGTATGACTGTAGATTAAAATAAGAGACATCTAATGCCTGACATATGATTGTTTTATGAAATGCTAGTAAGTAACCTGCCAGGCATAAAGGTTACCAGAAGTCAGAATATCACATTCTAAATCTGCAGGCTGGATCTGCAGGTAGAACTGTCAATTTAGTGTCAGAGGCAACACTTGCTCAGAGCCCTGCTTTTGTAGTCTTTACAACATCAATACAAATATCAGTGGCAACTGCACTTAATGTTGTCACTGTGTCTAAAGCCAGCACTTAGTCTAATATTTTTATCATGAGGTCTCCAGAACCAGTCAGGCCCTGCACTCTTGTGTTTCCTTCTGAATAACAGAATTTAAAATTCCTACTGTCCTAACTCTGATCACTCCCTTTGATTCACCTTCCCTTTCATCTTTCTATGGCCACTTAGGCTAAAACCACTGAATGATAAAGTCTAACGTTTATATATAGCAGAACATACAATAAGTTCTACTAGAAGTCCACAAAAGTCTGCCAGAGTGATTATATCCTTTTGGACCTTCCTGTTTGCTGTTTGGGCTCTTTTTGTTCTGCATATACAGCACAGCACACAGGGGTCCTGGTCCATAACGAAGGCTACTGCAGACTACAGAGGCCCCAAACAGCTCTCCTGCTTGCTTCCCCCTTGAGCAGGGCCTGCCAACACTGCCCAAGGCAAAGACAGAGCAGGATGTGGTGGTGCGATAGGGCGTCATTTTGTATTTTTAGAAAAACAGCAGAAAACCCAGAGGATGATAAAGCAAGCAATAAGGAAACCAGGCAGCGCCCAAATGGGCACTGACACCACAATCTGTTTGTTTCCTGAAGGGGAGGGACTCCTCCTGGCAGGCTGCCAAGACAACGTGGTGAGCACACGTATAGGAGCAAGTGCTGGCATAGAAGAAAAATACACAGCTGCACTGCTGCCCAGGCAGAAGGTTTGGACACCCCCAGTCTAGCTCGGCAGGAACTATCTCACCGAGCTCTGTGCTCCTCCACAGTGCTCAGATGCTTCCAGTGTCGCAAGATCAGATGTTTCCAATTTTTCTTTCTGTGGTGGCTACTTAGAAGTTCTTCTGCTGACTGGAGAAAGCCAAATACTGGAAACCCTTTCCTGTCATATGACTGGACCTACTGCTGCAAATGAAGGGCTTGCCAGAAAGCTGGAATTCTGCAGCATGTGCAGTGTGACACTCCACCCAGCCTTGCTGCTGGAGGCAGGGTTGTTACCCTGGCATGCAGGTGACATTAGAAGCGACCAGTCAAGGGGAGCAGAGTTGAATCATTATAGGAGAGGTTGCAAACCATGTACTGCTATTGCCTTTCATAGCATTGTAGCTCTTAGAGTGTCTTTTCAGAGGTGTTCTGGTCTTACAACATGGGTGAGAACATAGCCCCTAGGAAGGCTGACACAGGGCTGACAATTATTTTGTTACAAAATAATTCTTCCAGATGGCAAACCTCTCTCAGTGTTTTCCCAGGATAAAGACCACTGTGAGCCAAGGTACAAGCAAGGTGAACTATCTGAGCAGGCTGTGGGCAGCTTTCTGGCTATAAACTGCCCACCATATTTGACTGTTCAAGCACCTCAACTTCTGCAGAATTTGCCTTGCAGCAGAGAAGCTGCCCTGCCCTTCTGCTTTCCACCATGTGATTTGCCATGCAGGCAGGGGTTTTGTAAGCCCTGTAGCAGTGCCCTATGTTACCTGTGCGCTTGACAACCCAGCTCTAGTCCTGCAAACATGGAAACTTGTGTTTAGCCTGTCAAATTCCTGGAGATTAATCAGGCATATAAATGTTGGCTGGATCAGTAAATAGTTTTCCAGTTCTTTCAAATTCACTTATGGTAACACATTGCTTTTCTTTGTTTTTCTTTCACTTTTTAAAAACAGAACATTTAATCCAAGGGTCACATACAGTCATTATCTTTAAGCACTCTGTAAACATAAATGCTGACAAGAGCCTAGGTCAGCAAGTATCTCTCAGTGAAAACCCCCAAGCATGCAGACAGCGTGTACTGCAAACAGAGTCAAGAGGACCTAATAATATGCATAAGTCTTTTCTTAGATGGGACCAATCATTCCTAATTAGTTTTTCACCCTGATCTCAAATCAAACTTGTATGAAATAACAAAAAAACCCCAAACAGAAGAGTAGTGTTGTATCTGTGACTGGGAGAACATGAATAATAATACAATTGAAAATGTTCTTGTCAGTGTTTAACTTAACTGCTTTGAAAGAAATCTGTGACAAAAGAAAAGTCACTAGAGCTTTTCATGCCTTGCCTGAACAGAACTGCTTGTGCATACAGAAATTCAGAGGTTTTGTTACATTTGATTTACACTACGTTTTGTAGCATTGCCAAATGGAGCAATGTTCAGTACTTTGAAAATTAAATCAAGAAACAGTGGCTTCATTTCAAATAAGCGCTCTGGTTATGGTTAGGTTTGAGTCCAGATCTCTTTTCATTTACACTGTTAGACATTTGGGTCTGTGAGGCCAGCACCTGTGGTTTCACCATATCACAGCCCTCTAGGGCAGGTTTGCTGTGAGGGGCTCTCAGGGCTGTCAGCTCCCCATCAGCACTTTCTTAAGTGACATGTGCTTCTTATTATGAGATGAGACAGATTTTGGGTTGGTTGGAAAAGAACTAGTCCTTCTCTTTGTGGTGGAAGGAGAGGTGCAAGTCCTCGAAACCTAAATGCTCACTAATCAGACACCAAAAAATTAAATCTCCGCAGCAATTATTTTAATCCAAGTTTGTAATTTTTACACGATCCCATGCACAATTTTAGGAGCCCCAAGTCATGACTTTTGGACACATTTACAGATGCAGATACTAATAAACAAAATACCAGTGTTTTGGGAATAATTCCAGGGATACACTGAGGAACATCTGGTCTTGAGTTTTGGTGTGTTGCCTCCATTTTGCTGTTAAACATGGAATGAATGAAACTAGATAAAGTATTTAAGGCAGAAATTCCCAAACTCTCCATTTCAATGTCTCTGTTTAACCTTTGCCTCTATTTGTGGATCCAGAAGCTGACACCGCATTTAACAGGTGTGTTAAAGGGTGAATTGCTTCATTTTTCTTAATATAAATGAGAGAAGTTTGTCACCTCTATATAGGTGCTAAAAAAATGTCTCCTATGAGAACATCGTGTAACTACTCTAATTGATTGTTTACAGTTTGTTTTATTTCATGGCTACAAATACTCTGCTCTTAAAATTATTTGACTTTATATAAGAGCCTTCTCCTCTAAGTGCTTAAAAATTTTATCTGTCAAAACCCACATTCTGATTAAAATTCTCTGTTAGAAATATATTTTTACTCTTTATCAGTCAATGCAAAATAATATAATTGATATGCATGTGTTTCTTTTTTGAATGATCTAATACACTGCTTCCATGTTGCTAACTGTATGAACTTCTGTTTACTGTATGCCTAATGTGACAGAAGTTTTGATTAATCGAAATTCTTAGCATCTTCTTGTATTAAATGCATATTTAGAGAAAGAGATGCTGTTTTGATGGACATAAAGTATTTATCTTTTTTAACCTGGCTGGAACTTGCTGAAATAGAATTCTATTTTTTCAATAAAATGTCACATGCAAGTTATGAAAGTCCCACCCAGTGTGAATTATATATAGGCACTGTAGAAATACTGCCAAATTTTAGCCTCCCTAAGTTTTCAGAAGCTGAAGTGTTAATTAAGCAGAGGTGGATAAATATGCAGATTTGATGAAGATATTTTTGTCATGAGAATGTGTCTCCTGTTTCTAAAATCTGCAGGCACACTGCAAACAAAAACAAGACAGTGACTGTGCTATTTGGTGTTGTTACCAATATAAAGCAAAAGCAATTATTATGTGTGGAAAACTGTAATGGAAATCTATATCAACAACAGAGATAGAAATTACATCTGAAAAAGAGCATAAAAATAATTAAAAAAAAAGCAGGGATGCCATCTTCCCACAATACTGAGCAAATAAGAGCTATGTGTGCAGACGGGCCTCTCTTGAAATAAAAGTGTGGGACTCCATACAAAAGACCAGTATACTGTGCAAGGAACATCTCCTGAGGCACATGCCTTTCTCATATACTTTCCTGAGGCAAAGAGAGTTTTCTCTTGTGAGTCTAGACCCAGTTGTCTTACACTACTCGAGTACTAATTTAGGCTTATCAAGTGGAGCAAGTGCATGTTAGGTACATATATGCCTGAAGTGATGCTTTGTTTCAAAGGGGTGCAGGGCTGCACCGACATCTTAATGACAATTCACTATAAAAATCCTTTTTCTACATTTTGCCATTTTTTCATCCTTTTATTTTGTGATCCTGTCTTTGTAAAAGCTGATTTAGCTGCCTCTTGCAAATTAGTTTGAAAGTGAGAGATGGGGGAAAGAGATTACTTAGTCTGCATAGTATACTAAAATAAGAGAGTAAGATGCTTTTCTCCTCTGGAATAGGGCTTCAGGAGACTGTTATCAGAGATCGTAAAATGAAGCTTGAGTGATCTCAGAGATAAGAAGCGCTGTTTCTTATCTCTTGTATTTTTGTAAAACCTCTACTAGAAGGATCTAATACATCATATATATCAACCTTTTGAGCACAGAAAGGATTCCAAACTGTTTCTGAATATCCGGTGTAAGCATTTGGCCATTTGTTATTTTCAAGGGCACCTGAAAATAGCTCTGAAAGAAAAATCTATGTAGGGAGTGGATAACAGCTGAGCTCAGCAGCAAATTCTTCAGGTCTGTGTGCTAAAATCTAGAATTTTTAGGAACAGACATAGCGCTGATGTGAACATACTAGCGTTGAATTATGTCTTATTTCTTCCCAATGAACTTACCTTTGAAAATTTTAGTCTTGAACTCCATTTCTGTCTTGTGAATCAGCTAAGAATCATATGCTGGACTGTTAGCTTTTAAAAGCAAAGGGGATTTCATGACTATGGACAATAATCACATTCAGAAATAATTATTGCAAAATTAATTACTATTTATTTTGACAGACATTGGGGGGGCGGGAGGGATTTTTTTGTAAAGCTGGCATACCCATAGATAGAATATTCGCATTTCTTTGGCGCTTATTGGCCTTCTATATAGTGACATGATTGTGTTTCTCCCTGGCTGACCAGTGGGTTCCTTGTTAATTTCTTATCAGGTCTTTTAGGAGATGTCATTGATTTTGTCGCAATTCATGTCTGATTTGGCCCAATAATGAGAGTTTTATTTGTGACTTCCATGAGGAAAGGAACAGATAGATAAACGAAAATCTTCTTGACTTAGGATGAAAAAACCCCTTCGTCTTGGCAAATACTCTTTTTTGCTTTAAACTGAGGTATTTAAATTATATTTTTAAGGCAGCTTCCATGGACCATTATAAAGCATCACATTCTACTGTTTTTTGGTTGGTTTTTTTTTTTTTTATTTTTTCATTTAAAAGAAATATTCAAGTCAAATTTTCCACTATCACTGCTAGGAGGAAGACAAATTGCTTTTCCTCTTAAGTTCTTGCAGTTGATTCTGTTCCTTACTGTGTTGCCGTGATTAAATACTGTTATGTGGAACCAGCTCAGAGCTCAGAGGAGTTTGGGGTTTTGTGCTGAGAAGCTCCCACAGTAAGCATGGAGTTCCCAGGCAGCCAGAAAAAGGAAGAGGGGAATGGTATAGAAAGCTCTTTATCACGTTTTCTCATTGCTAACAAGGAGTGCAAGGAGAGACTCTCTTCATGAATTATGATAAGTCTCTGGTAGGAAAAGCATGCAAGGGTCCCTGCACTGTTTCTTGCATAAACTTGGTATTACTAGCAGAATCTAGCCTGTAGAAAGGGGTTTCTAAATCCTTTTGCAGAAAATCTCTTCCAGAGTATTTTAACTACCTATTGATCAACTGCCAGAAAATGACAACTCGCTATCACTGCTGCTAACTAAAGATTAGGATAGGGGACATGGCATATTGGTTCTTTGGTGTTTATTCTACTACGAAGAACAGAAATCATGAATGGTGTGAAGTGGGGAATTGATTCTTCAATGTTTATCCTGATACAGGGAACAAACCATCAACAGCTAGACTGGGCAAGAGCCAGGCTCAAAGCAAACAGAAGCAGGTTCTTCAAATCACATGTGGCTGAGAAGTGGAACACAGGATGCTTTGGGTGCCAGGGGCTTATGAGGGTTCAAAGGTGCATGGGACAGGTTTATAGAAGACAAATGTGTTAAGGATTGCAACCATGTCTGTCTCAGGCAGACTATGATCTGCAAGTGCTGGAAGATGGGAGAGTTTGGGAGGGGGATTTACCATATGAGTTTCCTATGTTCTTTCAGCTGCTTTCAGAGACAGGATCCTGAACAAGGTGAATCTTTCCTTTGACCTGATACAGCTCTTTTTTTATGTTCTTGTTAGGCACATCCTTTTTTAAAATAGTAATGCTATCTCACTGCTTCCTACTTGGGCTTCTCTATTATCTCACCCATCAGCTATTTCTTGTCTTTCTGACTGCCAGCAAGGAAGAACATTCATTATACGTCCAGATGGTACCTTGCACAGTTGGGGTCAGACTGCTGTGATCAAGTGCTTTCACAATGTAAGTGTCACTAAGAAATACTGTAGAAGTAGGGGGGGTTGTAGGTTTTTTCTTTTTTTTTGGCTTCTGGGTTTTGTTATAATTGTCATTTGGCTTCTGTATCCCAAGTCAAATTTGTTAACCCTTTTTATTAAGAATAAAATGTTCCCAGCAATGTAGAGGTCTTCTCAGTGTTTCCCAGTGCCAAGTAGTGAGCAACTTTGAGAATTGTGAAATCATGATAGCTTTTACTAATAAATTCTTGATTCCCCCCCCCAGTATCAATGAAAATAATTTAATATCTTGATATATCGGGCTTTGTTTCCTGATGTGTAAAACCAAACAACCTCCAGCTGACCCAAGAGTGCTTTTTTTTTTGTGTTAGACTGGGGCTTGGACTACTGAATTTTTAAGGCAGAATGATCCTTGCAGGTTTACTGGGAAATTGAGTTGTAACTCTCTGTCCTTAAACGATCACAACTGCTATCTATGCAGCACTATGACATTTGAGCAAGTCAGCGAAAACTACAAGCTGAGGTTGCTAGCTATAAAACAACAGTGCTGTAGCAAGACTGTAACAGTCCAGGGAGAAACATAATACAAGGTAAACTGAAAACACTGAAATTAGAACATGAAAACACTGGAATTGAGAATCTACCATGAACAAGGTGGTTGCCTTGTTTAACCCTGACCACAGATTTGTAGTGAAGCTCTTAAAAAGGGCAGGTTTGGTCTACATGGAATTCCTGTAGTAAGTTTAATTAGGAAAAAAAATTATCTCAGGATGCTAACTACTGATGAAGAACTGACCATTTTTTCAGGACATCTGTGGTTTTGAGAACATCCATATGTAAAAGACACTCTTCAAAAGAAGTAATGGTAATTAGAATAATATAGAATCATAGAGTATCCTGAGATGGAAGGGACCCACAAGGATTATCAAAGTCCAGCTTTTATACTTACATGGGCTGAGATCCAAGCCTTTGGAAGCAAATGTTTTGTTAGAAAAAAATGATGAGTGAATAAAATTTCTATATGGATACTTAGATAAAAAAGGATTGGGAAAAGTATATATTATTGCGCAAATAAGGGCTGTTCCCTAATACCAGGAAGTAACTACGGGTTTTAAAAATTCTTTTCCATAGACCTACATACCAGCTTGATGGACAGATTGTTTGGATTTCAAACACTCAGACTAGCAAAAATGTTCAAAACCAGAAAATCCCTGGAATTTCAGATTTGGATAATTCCATTAACCAATCTGTTTTCCAAGCCGGGTAAAGTTTAGGGAGACAATAACAATTCTCACTACACCTTCTGAAATGCTTAGATCCATACATCTCCCAGTCTTCCTCAGAGGAGATGAATTACACAGAGTGTGTGATGGCAGACACTGAGAGTTTGCTGGTGCAGGGAACACACTGCTCCTTTCCTTTGATATAAAGTGTTCATTTAATTAACTTGCTTATGTGACTATATTTTGCTACCAGTTATTTTCAGTAATAAAGTGAAATGCTCTGTTTGTGTAAAACACAAGTAAAGTTGAAACTAAAGCATGTCTTCTCATTTGAAGTAGGAGGCACCTACAATAGAGCTGTCAAGAGGGGGGCTGACTCATTACAGTCCCAGACAGTATATAGAGGAATACATCACATTTCCTTTGTCTTAAATCTCCTGGAAGTGCTACTAACTTCAGCTTTGGATGGGTGTGCTGGAAGTGTCTTGCCTTATTGAACTTCATGCAGCCCTTCAAGCACACAGGGTGCTTGGCTTGTGCATGATGCACAAGAGGAGTGAGAGCACTTAGAAGTTACAGTATCTTTCTCTCATCCTTAATACTACTGCAGGTTCCTGAATCAGTCTTATATCTTATCCTTGTGGCCAGGGCAATGGCTTGGGGTCAAGGCATCTCCAGGGGATTTTTGCCTCCTAGCTGCCTCTTCTAATGTGTGAGGACATGGCTCAGTTTCTGTGCTCACCACAACTACTTCCTCCAAGGTAAATTATATATTAAAAACGTGTTTATAGATACTTCAAGATGTGGCAAGTCTATGGTCAGTGTGGGTTGCTGGGATTTTTTGTTTGTTTTTATATTAGAAAACCACATGTGATCTTAAGCAGCAGGTCTTTCAGCCTTGCTTTCAGAGCACCCTTTCTTCCTTCCTAACTCTGCCATTAAAAATTCACTTTGGGCTGATACTTGACACTTGAAAGCTTGTCCTGAGGGGTTTTTTTTCCATGTGCGAATTTCAGAAAACTGGCCATCAAAAAGAGGTCGCTGTGAACCTTTGTGTGCAAAATGCACACAATTGTTCTTGCTGTCTGCTTGGAGGCTGGAGGTGGTGAAGTTGTGTGGCCGTGCCTATGTGCCTGTTAGTTCTGTCTTATTAAATTGTAAACTGATTGTTCAGATTCAGGCAATTTGTCAAAAAGGTATAGACAAAGACCCTGAAAATACTGACTTTCTACAAATGACATGAAAATAGGTGGCAAGCCAGAGGAGGGAGACCCTACAAATACCCACCCTATTCCAAGATGGACATCAGGGAGCCATATAGGTGTGCCTCCTCAGGGCAAAAATCCATAGGAGACTGGATGTTATTGACTCTGCTGCTTATGGAATTGCTTGGTTTTAACATGTGCTTTTTGGCAAGTCTGTAAGAGAATTATGATGTCTTTTTTCCCCTTCTCTGAATAGACTGCAAGATCAGGCAGCAACACTTTGTATCTGGTCCTTTTGTAGTGGACAATTATCAGTCATGTGCATCACTAAAACATCTTTGTAAACCGTTGAACAAATTCATTGTAGCAGTAATATCTATCCATCCAGAGTATTTGTAGTTGTATCTGAACGTATCTGTTGGGTTTCAGCTCACTGGTTATTTAAGAGGACAGAGTAAGAGTATGCAAACCATCAAGGCTTTGAAGTATTTTACTTCTATGTCTGAAAGACAAGTTTGGGTTAGCAGACAGTCAAAATCTTTTTGGTAAATTATGCAAATGTTCAATGAAAATGAACTTATATTGCACTTTTCTTGGTGCTGTTGATATTAATTGGGAAAAACAAATCTGCAGCCCCAACCCAGTGGGTCTCCAGTTTCACCATCCTGTTTCTTATAAGAAGAGAAATACTGAAACCAACCAACAAATATTTGCTTAAAATAGTGACTGGGATGTTATTGCTAGCAGAGGTAGGGTTCGCAGCCGGGACCTGTGGTTACACTGGTGTTTCTCGTGGTGAATGAGGGGTGTCTCCAAGCTCCCATGAAACGCGTGAGCCAAGGAGCATCTCCACTGCCCAGGGTGGGCTCTGGGCGGGGATCGTTAGAAGTCCTGCAGGCTTGTGCTGCAATGAGCCACATCTCCCGCTTAACAGCTCCAGGCCGGCCGGACGAGGGGAAAGCCGGGGAGGCGGGGGGTGGTCTTTCTCGGGGACGAACAGGGGGTGTGGTGAGGGGATGCGGTGAGGGGATGCGGTGAGGGGCCG
>NW_021940682.1:12803165-12831334 GCF_001715985.3 Manacus vitellinus
CGCGGGTATCGCTGCCCGCCCTCTTGCAAGAGCATCTTCCTTTCCCGAGCCTGATCCCTTTGCCCAGGGGACAGAGGATGATATGGCCTGCCGGGGGCACCGGCGGTTTTCTGGTGCCCAGTTGTCGCTAGAATCAGCACCTCCGACAGGAGCTGCCCAAGGCACAGAGAGCCCAGGCCGGGAACTGGACGTAAGGATCCCGCTGAGGGTGTAAGCTCCATCCTCTTTGCTTCCCTATAAGGCCACGAATGCCACTTCTGAAATGAATTTGTGCCACATCTTCTCCTTGCTTGTCGGAGAAGTTGGAGGATATTCCATGATAGAGGTTTCATGCATATTAATATGTACGGCTGGCTGTTTCGTCCAGCCGGCCCCCTTATTTGTTCATTGTTGTTTTCAAAAGAGATAAGATCTGGGAAGATGGTGCTGTTGTGCTCTTCCTCCCCCCAGTCCCGGCAGAAAAGGAAAGTACATGGAAACTGATAAGTGGACCTTTGCCATGTAATTATAATATGAACATTTCTCAATCATTTTTCATCCTAAATGCACTTGACAAACACTGCCACCTGTTCCAGTATTAAGTCATTCAAATACACAGCAAAACAGTGGCCAGACCAGTTAGAATTACTGTGTCTCCATCTCTTACTGCTTTGACTTACTTTATCCAGAGCTTCAGTGGTGCCTTGGGTGGTGCTAGTCCTGACTTGGTCATGCCTGTGAATGATGATACCTTCTCCAAGTTGTACATATGTATACCTGTTAAACTCTGCACTTCATGCTCACAGAAGAATGGCTTTTCTGCCTTTATTGCTTACTTGATTTCTATTAAACAATTGCAAATTAGGTTTTAGGTATCATGTGTATCTATCAGAGGCTTCTCTCATCCATAAAGAATGCACTATATGAATTTGCTTGAACTTTGTGCTCTTATTGGAGCTGTCCTGTTTGCACTCAGGAATTATCTCCCATTAGTTGATTCCTGCATTGTGGTGAGTGGAAGTTCTTTCTGTATATGACAAGTCTAGCTTCATACCACTGGGGTGATCCTTGTTCACATCCCATTTCTGCTTCCTTGGTGAAAGCACCAGTGCAAGCTTCAGAGAAGTTCAGAGGAAAATTTTGAGTTCATTATTAGTCCCTTTGTGATAGTTTCTAAATTAATGTTGATCTGGCCACCCTGTGGGACTTGTACCAGGATACAAATGGGTAAGTGTCAAATAGACTTACTCTGACAGTGGTGTTATTTAGCAAAATATTTTGAACAAAAAGTTTGTTTAAATGTGTCCTGTTGCATTAAAGGCAGATATTTTCAGGTTTTGGCTTGTAGATTAATAAAGTGTTTTCACTGAAGGTACGACCCCTTCAATAGTTAAACTTACACTGTCATTCATAAAATATTTGAACTTGCATTTTTGGCAACCTTTTGCATGCTCTTCAGAAATAGCCCACAGAACTCCAATGGCTTAGTGCACGTGAAAAAATAATGCCATGTAAAACACATCATTAGTATATTGGAATTATTACTGTTGCACTGGTAGACTTTTCCAAAGCAAATGCAGCTCTGAAAGGTCCAGTTCTCTTCTCACTTTCACAACTGCCAGTCAGAAAGTACTCCATGCAGTCTATGGTCTTAAAACAACAAACAACTGGTAATAAAAATAAGATGTCAGATGTCTACTATTTATTTGCTTTATTTAGCATTCCTTACAAAGTGTGTCTAATAAAAATTATTTTATGTAGGGGAAGGAGAAGATGTACCATTTTTATTTTGAATCCTTGAGCTTTTAATGAAAATGCAACTCAGTATGTTACCAAAAGGTATGAATACTGTGTAAATGCAAATTAATTTTGTGGCATGCACAGCATGACTACATCTTTAGTGCTAAAGTTATGACTATTCTACAGTCAGTAATGTCAAAGCTACAGGTACATAACATGTAATTAACCTGTAACACTCTGTCATATCATAAGACTAAGGATAATATTGTAGTGTACTTCACAGAATACATTAAATGTGTTATGCCAGTCCCCATTTCTTACTTTGGTAAAATTCCTGTTGTAGCCTAGCTTGATTTTTCTTAAGTAGATGTATATAGTGATAGTTCATCTAATCATATTATCTTCTGTTGCATGGCTAGAATGACATCAGAGAAGCTATCAGCCCTATGGTCTGTAAGATCTAAACTAATAGACATGATCTAGAATAACATTTCTGTCTGTGGTGCAGTACTCCAGAACACCAACATAACTCAGAGTTTACATGTTCTTCCCAGAGCATCAGATAGTGGCAAAAAGCTCCTGAATTGAGAAATGGCAACTTCAGTTATCCAAGTAAACTGATGTATACACATCCTTCTTAAATCACCTGGCTAGTTTATGTGCTAACTATGGATTATACTTAGGTTTTTTTTTAATTTTCCAACTTACTATTTTCATTATGTTTTGTTACCTCACTTTACATATCCTTCTTTCATGTTATTTCCTGGTGTTTTAGAAGCTCAAAAATAGCTTTCACACGAAGTTTAAACAGATTTATTAACTTCAAGTTTGGTGGAATGCCCAGGAAATTGTTCTGCCATTCTATTGATCAGGTCAAATCTGTGTACAGAACTCCCACCTGATGAGTTGAAGTAATCAATTTGAAGTAAATTGATATAATTCTGTCCTGAGTTAATGTGGGGTATAAATAGAATAAATTTATTGATGTTAGGACTTGATTCTGTATTGCTGACTTTTGGAACATATCAGAAAAGAGCCTACAGTAGAAAATTCATTTGTAATCTTAACAGTTGCATAGATGTACGTGTAATTTTTTTTGGAGGGGGAGTTATTTGCTTTTTGTAACGATTTGAAAAAATAATGGGAAAATGTTTCATAATCTGCTCTAAAGTCAGATATTGGCATTTTCTTGTATCCATGTTTTTTTTCATATGAGTGGTTGCCTCTTATACTTTTTGTTTCTTCTGAAGCTTTTTTCTTTCACCTCCATTCATGATGCGTTTCTCAGCCCAGAGGAATATCATCTGTGGCTGTCAATGTCTTTCAACCACCTTTTGCACTTGGCCTGCATTTACTGAAATCCCGCAGTGTCACAAACAGCAGCTGCTGTTGTTCTGAAAGTTCAGAACTCTCTCTCACCAAATGGAAGATGCTTTGGAATACCTTCTTGTTCTTCTTGATTTGTGACTGTTTAAATACTGTGGGGTCTTTTGAGGGATCACAGCTCTACTACTCTAGGCAGAGTGTTTTTCTTCTGTAATCACTTGGGCTTAGAGCAATACGTGGCTGAATGGGCCTTGTTTATTCTGCAGGCTGTACTCCTCCTTCTGCAGCTCTAAAATTCCAAAATGCATCCACGGTCCTGCTGTGTAGATGGTGTGAGCAGAGAGGTCGTTGAGGACAGTTCAGTACTGCCTATTTTTTTGTAGATGCAGCTTCCTGGCTGCTCTTCAATCTGTTGCTGAGGTTAGGCAGGTTTTGGGAAACCAAATGAACAAAAGCCTATCAAGACAAGGTTTGTAGGGTCAAGCACTGCCTTTTTTTAGGCCAAGCTGATACAGTGGGAAAAAATGGACAGGCTTTCAAATATGTGAGGCTTTTCTCAAGTCATATATCTAAAACATGTCTCTGAGAGCACTGAGTCCTGCTGCTGTGGAACAGCTATACAGTGTTTGTGGATTGATAGTAAACAAGATTCTTTGGCTGAACTTCTGGCAGAAGGAACCTGAGTAGCTATAAAATTATGTGTTGCTCACTAAACATGCAAGAGTTAGACAAATATGTCAGTGAAGTAACGGGGTGAGGGCGAACAGATTGAACTTTATAAACAAACATGTCTGTATAAACTGAGATGTTATTGGTTCCTTGTGAAGTAATATCTGTGTATAAGTAGTGTTCAGGCTCCTTAGTGAAGAAAACCTTTAAGTTTTTACACAGATATTTTTTTATGGGCCGCCTCCATAAAATTATGTTCATTTGCAAGCTCAGAACTCTTGCAGGAAGAAAACTCTTTTCTGAACTGGAAATACTTTCAAATGTATAGTCAATCACTTCAGTGGTATTTGAGTGAATTTGAACCAAACACTTGTTTCACTTTTGCTAGTGAAAATGAGAAATAACACCTCTGAAATCAATGGAATCCCGTCAATGAAAGTGAGGATAACCTGTTTTGTTGTGCTTATAAAAAAGTAGAAAACAATGTATTTCTTATTATATGTAAAAGTGATCTCTTAAAAGTGGGTTTGTTTTTATTGTACTTGGTTCTCGGTGTTTTCGTGTGAAGTGCATTTCAAAATGCTGCAGTGATTGTTTTCAGCAGTGGTCCCCTCACTCACGTTCAAAGGAAGCAAATGCTGCCACGTGCGAATGCAAGTGGCACATTTCCGAACGCAGGTTCATAACTGTATAGGTCTATCCAAAGCCCAGGTTGATGGGTCTGAGTGACATCTGCTGTCCCCAGAGTGAGAATGTATGTTACTGTAATGCACTGAAGACAGGTATGGCACTGAACATGGGCATGGCATTGGGCATGGGCAGTGCGTGGTGACTGACTGGAACTTGAGTATCGCCTCTGGGAAATGTAGCAGTACTGTAGGCACACAGTTCTTCTCACTCACCTTAAGGTTTCAGTTTGTGTACTGAACACTTTTGGTATACTTCCTGCAAGGAAGACATTAGTTTTTCAAGTGGGGATCTAAGTGCTGAGACTTTAGACTTGGAAAAGTCTTGGCAAAGGACTATGAACTTTTTTGGAGAAACTGAGTTTAATGCAGTGAGCTTAGATTAAGAAAATAAGAAAGTCATGGTTCTGGTGCAGAACAGGCACAGCACAGGAATAGCTTCTTCTGGAAAAAATTAAAAATCCTGCTAGCTCCAGCTATGGAGTTAGGCTTCTCAAAACCCATATTGTCTGAAGTGTTGCTGATGCCAAGGCTCTGTCTAGATGTGCAGAGGGGTGCCCTGAAGGTACATAGCTGAGCTGACTCTAGATGAAGTAGCCCTGGTAGCAGAAAATGCCTCCCTGCATCAGCTGAGATTGAGCTTACATGGAGCATTGCAAGGCCAACTTTCCACCTGGACACAATTGATTTGAAAGGTTTCCATGTAGTGCTTTATAGACGTGCCTGTAAAGCCAAAAAGTCTCAGAAGGCTGCCTGGTAGAATAAAGTTTTAAAGCAAGGGCCTGAGCTCATTGTGAATAGAGATACTCTCTCCAAATTAATTAAGAGTTTCTGCTGATACATGTAGCTGTACTGAGATTTTGCTGACTCTAGAAGCAAGACTAAGGGAAGAAATGTGTACAGTCTTATACAAGTCTAGTCTATGTTGTTACTGGGAAAAGAAGGGATAGTCAAGTCATAGGAAATGAGAATGATATTATGTTCAGGAGTCAGCTGTAAAAGGCGATGTTTCCTGCCATTCAAACAATCCATTCAGGTAGACAGAGCAGGAAAGCCTTGCAGGACTGCTTCTTCTTCTTTCCTTTTAAAATAAGAATGCAGAAGACATACCCTTACACATCAGAGAGACAAAAGATGTTTGCTATTTATGTATATTTTTCAGCCCAGGAAAAATAAAAGTGTTTCAAGAAATGAAGTACCGTGGCTGAAAAAAACCCCAACTTACTTCCAAAACTCATAAAATCTTTTGTATTGACAACTGGAGTTTCTTCAGGGTGAGCTCAGATCACCTATTGCTAAGTAGGAAAGGAGAAGTGAAAGGGTTTTCTGATGTCTGCCCTAGCTTGTGTAATTAATAGAAGGGATAATTTGCTGGTTACTCAGATGAATTATATACCAGAAAGGGCAACATGGCATTAATGACTTGGGAGGAACAGGAAAGAGTTTGTGCTTCAGTGAATGTTTCTCTCCCAGCAAGAAGCATCTGAGCTACCAAAAAAAAAAAAGATCACTTACTGAGACCAGGCAGCCATGTGGTAGCTTTTCTTTTTTTTTGGTTTGTTTGGGGTTTTTTTGTTGTTGTTGTTGTTTTGGGTTTGGGTTTTTTTGTTTTGTTTTGTGGGGGTTTTTTTGTTGTTTTTTTGGGTTTTGTTTTTTTGTTTTTTTGTTAAATAGCAAGATGGATTAAGGGATGGTTGATCTCTTTAGATATCTAGGGCTTTGGATGGATTGTGTCCCAGCGTTTATAGTAGTTCTGCCTGGTTGTTTTATAAAACTCTGTTTATCTGGCAGGAAGAACAAAGCATCATTTTACACGTGTAGTGCCAACTCTACAAATGGCAGAATAAGAGGCATTTGGGAGTAACCACTTGGTTAATTGTGTCAACTTTGTAGCAGACCAAACCACCAGAAGACTGAGCAAAGCAAAGCATATAAAATTCAGAAAGATTAGTTTTGTCTTATGTTGCTCTCATCTTGAGTGACTGTACCTGAGCACTGGTCCACTGCAGGATAATTTTCACACACTGAGATCTAAGCATGATAGACTTAAGGGATAGTATGGATAAACATTAAGGATAAACTGAACAATCATGAGAAATGTACTCTTTGACACTAGCAAAGTTCTGTTGCTCTTTCTGCATTGTTTAAGACAAAAAGAAATGCTTACTGTGCTGTTGCTTGCTTTAGAGGATTATGCCATTATCTGGTAAACATGTACTTTTTTTTTTTCCTAGGTGCTACAGGGACTACTAAAGATGTGTAAGTACTTACTCTACTCTTCTCTTTCAAGTATGTTACCCTGGATTTATTTTCAGTCCTACTAGCCTTATACTTTAGTCATACATGATTCATCTGGCTCCTAACATATAATCAACACAACCAGATGTTTACTGTCTTTAGTGACAGCTTCCATCTCTGCAAAACAACTCCTTGTCTTGTTTACGTTTCCACTGATTTCTTCCCTTGTTATTTCTCTAAAAAAAGTGTCTTTTGTCTGCTTCTGTTGAGATAGTTGTTTAGCAAGGTGGTTGCTTCAGACTGCTTTTCCCCATCATGTGCCAGTACACCTTTTTCCCAAGGCCTTGTAATCGTGTGAAGCAACCACAGGAATTTCCACCAGACCCAGTGAGAGATTTAAAGGGCTACTGAGACAAATTTCCCCTTTCTGCATGAGACCCAGTAACCCATCCAATTTCCTTTTCAAAGTACCCACCTTCTCTAGATG
Source organism: Manacus vitellinus (assembly GCF_001715985.3). NCBI lineage: Eukaryota > Metazoa > Chordata > Aves > Passeriformes > Pipridae > Manacus > Manacus vitellinus. The sequence goes on from NW_021940682.1 coordinate 12,810,291, forward strand.
TTCTCTGTATTAAAGATAGTATCTATCCTCTTGACACTGGGTAGCAGAGGGAGCCCTACCCATCCTGTTTTTCTCTAAATGTGCAAGGTCTGATCTTTATTGTCCTATTGCCTCGTGCCAACTTCAGGTTTTCAGAAAGGCAGCAGTGAAAAATCAACTTTTCTCAGCCCATTTTTCATTTGCTGATGCAGAACCATACAGGAACAGCTTTATTCAGCCATAAATTTATTTTTCTATCAAAGGAAACATTAAAGAACTCCTCCCGAGGTCTTGCGTTCTCTTTCATATAATTAGTATTTTCCACTAGAGTTTGCAACTGAGGGACCTGGGAAAGATTATGCAATAGGAACATTCTTCTGTTTTATTTACTTCACTTAGAATAAGTACTCTAATTAGACAGAGGAATCCTGGTGTAGAAATGAGGGCTGTTGAGTCAGATAAACAAGTGGAGAGAAGAGCTTAACAACAGGCTTATCCTTGCTATTAGAGAGCATGGCAGAGAACTAACAATGGGTGTCACTTGGCTGGTGAACACTGTTGTCAGAGATCCTCTTGAGATCTGTGTTACCTATGCAGTCTGTTTTCTGGGTTTGCAGCACCAGACAATAAATAAATTACAGAAGGCAGTCTTGTGAGGAGCATCTTCTTGGTGCAGCCTGCACCATCCATGCCCTCAGCACTTCTAAATATATAAATCTACTAATTTAATTTATATTAGGGCCTTTTTTATTGTTCAAGTTGGATGATTTAAGGACTGACTTAGAACTGCATCTCTCTCTTTGCTATCTATAGTTTTAAATTTCGAAATCACAAGCACTGTTAAATTATGAATTTAGTTGGCATGTTTCTGTGTTTTTAAGGTATAGGGATATAGAGAACTGTGTTTTTATGTGTGTAAGCGTTTATAGGGCCAGGCTCCAGGGTTAAAATGAGAGCATCCTACTTATTAGTGTGAGATCATCTGTCATGCTTCAAATTAGTATTGAGATAACTTAGAAAAAAAATAATTACTAGTGCAGTTTTCAGCAAAGTGAAAGGGTCAGTCCTGGAGCCATTACTCTCAGAACTCAGAAATTTCACAGAGTATTCTGAGTTGGAAGGGACCCATGTGGATTATCAAAGCCCAACTCAAGTAGCTGGCCCATACAGGAGTTGAACCCACAACCTTGGTTATCAGCAACATGCTCTAAGCAACTGAGCTAATCTCAGGGTTATCATTCAGATTAAGATTAGTAGAGCCAGCCAACAACCCATGTGAGTAATAGCGTGGTTGAACCTTCTTGTCAGACATTAGAAACACAGATTTGCTAATCAGGAATGGTAGTGATGACCCAAAAGCCTTAAATTAGTCATTCTAATATTTAACAGCAGATTTTTGTGAAGGAAGAAAAATACCAAAAAAATGATTTTGGTTTCATAGTAATGACCAAGCAGATGTATATTAACTAACATTATAGATCCACAAAAGGTTTTATTTTACATCTTTTTACTGTCATCAGCTAAAAATGAAAAGTTTCTCTTTAAAAAAACTTATTGTTTTTTGCCATCGAATTTCAGTCATATCGATTCCGATTCAGAAAGGCATTTAGGTGTGTCCTTACTTACAGCATGCTTTTTGACACAGAATCTAGTTAAGAGATTTCTCATTTCATGACTGTGACTCATTGCCAAGGCACCAGTGTCTCTTGGAGTGAGCAGCCAGGTGGAAGGTGGGAGGGCTGGATCCTGCTCTGAGCTGTCCTGAGTGACTGTGGGGAAGCTGCTTTGCCCTCTGGGCCTTGAGTTTCTCCACCAATAGGATGGGGATGATGATATGATCTTCATATGGAAAGTTCTGCGAGGCTGAGGGCTGTGTGGCGACAAGAAGGACATAGAGTCTGAGAATGTGTTTCCACTGCGTGCTCCAACCCAGAATCTGTCATCCAGCTTCAGCCTGTGCTCCTGCCCCACTAATAAGGAAAAGTACATTGCTGCTAACTGGAAGAGCTCAGATATAGCCAGGGTAAAGTATACGCCAGAAAGTATTGCAATGCCTGTGGTATTCAGAGTGTGGGTAAGTCTAAGGGAAGATTAGTAACAGTAGGAAGAAAAGGACACAGAAGTTCAAGCTTGTTTCAAAATATTTGGAGGAAATCTATCAAATACAAATGACAGGCCCTTTTTCCCAAGAAACAATGAGAATCTTAGGAGTAGTTGTCTGTCACTTGTGCAAAGTTTAGTGAATCATTGCTGGTGGGACTACTGAGCATAGCTAGAAAGAGTCTGTATAATGCTCAGCACAAACAGAGCCATAAAACTGAGGTAAGAAGAATATGGATGGAATGAATTAACATGAATACCTGTCATTTGATATTTAAAATATTGGGTGAGAAATGGCAGCTTCTTTTACCATCAAGTGGACATAGGATTGATGAATGTAAAAGCTGACAGTTGAACCAAGCGTGGTTTTCAGACTTTGGGTGACAGGAAGCCTCTTGGGGTAGACAAAACCCTACCAAAAGAAATACTTATTCAGCCAAAAATACAATGCCGTTGTGTGGATTTGCTGTTAAATCTGGCTACAGGACTCTGCCCACACTACCTGCTGAAAACTGTGCTCTTGGTTCCTCTGCAGAACAAGTCAACAACATCTGAGGGAAGAGGCAGCAATACAGTAGCAGATCAGCATGAAGCACATTGGACTATTAAGTTCCTTTTGCTGTCTGTTCCTGGTGTGGAAAAGCTTATCCTAGCTTGCTCTCCCTGGAGAACGGTTAGAATTCCATATCCTATACGCTCTCTGTGAGTCCAGTAGATGTGGCAATGGGAACACAGCCAAAACTAAGGGAGCTTCTTCCCATTCTCTTTTCCATGTGGTCGAGTGTTGCCATTGTAGCTCTGTTCCCCGGAGCCACCTGTGTTCACCCAGCCTGGGCACAGAAGCAGTGGCTCAGCAGACATTTGAACATGTGAAATTAGTTGGCTCCTTTCGAGACAGGTCCTTGAGCCACAGTGTGTGAAGACAAGAGGTGTGTGAATATGTGTCATAAATAAACTGGAGCAGCACTCCTTCTCATGCTGCTTGGAAAGGAGTCCCCAGAAAGGTGTGGAAAATGATTTCTTCCTTAAGTGCCATCAAGAGATTTTTTCTTTCTTTTCCTTTTCACACTTCCACATTCCTTCTGTCTCTGCTCACCTCCTCTTTCCTGGCAGGACTACAACAGTTTGCACCCGATCATTACCCAGCCCAAGAGCTATGGTCTGTACAAACCCACATAATTTTTGCTGTTGCACATTTGAAGGAAAAGGTATTGCAAAAATAGACTTTGATTTATAGCTATTAAGAGGAAAGGAAGAAAGCAAACTGTTTAAAAAACTCTGTCTTTTAAATCACAGACCTGGATAATTTGTTTTGGTGAGAGATTGACAATCATGGTCAGTGATACCCCATTACAAAACATTTCTAGAACAGAAGAAAATAGCCCTGTTGCCTTGTAGAATTTTTTTTAAAACATTAATTTCCTGTTGGACAATATTGATTATTATTCTTACAACTCTATTTTAGAGGAATTGTGTATGAAGTTGTCAGTGCTTTTAAAGGATTCTTTTCCCTGGACAGTAGTTAATCTGGATTATAGAAAATGTTCCCAGCTGTATGAGAAAATCAATCCTGTGACACATTCAGTTGGTTCAACAGAAATAATTGTGATCTTTTGGCACTCAAAATCCCTTCCTTGAAGTAGTATTTGCTTGTTTATTTGTTTTTTTTTTAACCTAAAAATACATCCTCATTTCTACCCATTAATATACACATGCTTTCCATTTTCTTCAGGAGAAACTGGACCATGGTAGGACAGAGCAGTTTCACAGCCTTCAAGGAAAGTTGTCTCTGCATTCTTCTGGCTGTGTGTGTGAGGACTCTATGGTGACTTAGGCTACCTCGTGGGGTCACAGGAGATGTGAGATGCCTTCTGAAATGGCACTAGCTCTTCCAGGGAAGAATGACAGGAGGGCCAGAGAATGATGAGTTTATTGTTCAGTCTCTCTTGAGTGGTGAGATGTAGACAAAGACAGCAGATGAGGATGCCCAGTGCTATGCCTTGCACGAATATAATTTAGCAAAATGGCAGCATAATTAGATTTACCTGAAACCTCTACTATTAAAAAGACCTGTGTACCCTTATTCACTGTGCTGATGCAAAAAAGATAGTCGTTAATGTTCTGCCACTTAGAAAGAAAATAGATGTAAGAAGATTTCCACCTTGTAGCAGTATTTTTAAGGCATTTGCTACTCTCACAGAAGAGTGCTGAGTGAGTTTTAAGGGTGTTTTCTTGCATTTAAGACTTCATCTTGCTATGAGCTCCCTGCACTTCAGACCAAAATCCCTTCGACCTCATGGGTCCATAGGGGCATACAGCCCCAACGATTAAACAGTAGGCACGTGAACCTTTTAGGATAAATAAATTAAGAAAATTGTATATTATTGTTCAAGATCATAGTTCAGAAATGCCTACAGTATGGATTTAGCCTTAATGCTGGGTAAAGGCCAGCTCTCAGTTTTATTGCCTGGGAGCAGATCAGAAATGCATGGATCGGCTCATGATAGGGGAGTAACTTTGCTTTGCTCCCATGGTCCAGGCAATTAATTCCTTAATGGGAATATTCAAGTGAGAATACCTGGATGAACAGCCTGTGCATGAGCACTTCCACAGCAGAGCCCTCCTTGGGTCGTGGTGCACCTTCACTCTTTGCAGCCTTCCCTGAGGCACCCCTGTGGCCATATTTCTTGGCTCCCTGAGCTCCTACAGTGCATGATTCCTTGGGCATTTGTCATGGTTGCCCCCAGCTGTAGGGAAGGAGTGAAGGATGTCTGTGGACTGAAAGGCACTCAAGTTATCTTGCCTCTATTTTTATTGCTAGGTTGGTAGGTTACAGACCAAACTGAAGTGCAGCTGCTGCCCCAACCATACCAGCCATGCAAGCAGAGCTCAAAATCCAAAAATTTAATAAAAGGTGGGTGAGTGATTTTGGTAAAGACTGAGGTTGAGGCACAGACTGAGACTGCAGCACAGGCACTATAACCTGAGGGAGTAAGAACAATGTTTTTATATTTTCCATACTACATTTGCCTTCACATCAGTGCTGATTACTTTACCCTCTGCTCTGGTTCAGCTACACTGGACAGTATTTCAGTGGGGAGCATCAAACCTCAGTGACTCCCTGTCTATCTACAGACTGACCCATGATTTTATTCTGAAGATAAAAGAGAAGTAATTGCCCATTTATGAGGGATTGATACCAGTGATTTGGTTTGCAAACAACGGACTTCAGGAATTGCAGTACTTCATTTTATAGAGAGGCCCTGTAGCAGCTCTTGGCACAGCTGCTGTGAAAGTTTCTCTCTCTTCATCCTCACTCCCGTTGCTGCAGGGATACCCAGGGCCTTCCAGTCCTCTTTTGGGGGAATAGGATGCCAGGCTTGCTCCTGCTAAGTGTGGAGCAGTGTGAGGACTCATTGAGGAAAAGTGTTGATTTACCTGTTTCAGCTCCCAAATCTACTTTCAGGCATCTCTGGTAGGGGTCATGAAAAGTAAGCTGCATCTATTCTCAATCCCTTCTTTCTTCTGTACATTCGATTGGAAAATTGTCACTCTTTTTATACCTGTGTGACTACTTTATTGAATGGTGGATGACCTGAATTAAACTGGGGTCAGTAATGACCCCCTTCTTCCCTACTCCAGATGACCATAGAGCACCTGAAAGAAACAATCTGCTAATGTACTTTGTATCTTTTGATGTTGCAGAGCAGAAGAATCTGTATCAGATGATGACAAAAGGAGGTAGGTACTCGACTGGGGCTGGGTTTATTTGCAACAGGCTACACTGAGTTTTGCCACCAGATATAGGTCCTTCCTTCCTTCCTTCCTGATTCCCACCAACACCAACTAAGCAGAGAAAAAGAAGACAAGAGAGGAGGAAATATCACACAGAGCCTGGTATTGATAAGTCTGCCCACCCTGTTATTGAGTTGGAGAGATGGGAACTTTGTGGCAGAAAGAGCAGGTTATCTCACAGCAGCAGGTGATGGATAAGTGCTGGATAAGGGCCAGAGACCTCTGCCTTCACACCGACCCTGCCACAGAAGATGCCATTTGCACTTGTGGGAGATCTCTGCAGGGCCGGAAGTTGAAGGAAGTATGAACCTATCATCAAACAAATTAGAAATCAACTCAGACCCCCAGGAGCTGAAGCAGATGTGATTAACTTGGCATCTAATGGGGCAGAGTAGTGTAGTGGGAGCCTCTGCAAGTAACTCCAGGCACAGCGGAGGCTCTTGAGGACTCAAGAGTTTTATCTCCCTGCATCAGTTAGTCCCTGCTTTTCATACAGGCCTCGGAGCCAGACAGTATGCTCTGTGAGGCTTTGAAGGGGAGAGGGCTATGAAACTGCTTAACACCCTTGTGGTTCTTCCTGCTAACAGTTTTCTGCAAGTGTAACCCTAAGCAGGGGGAAGCAGATCCTATTTATTAATGAGGTCAAAATGCTGTTTAATTGGTGTGCGTTTTTTGAAGTGAGATGCTTTGGTGGTCCCAATGTCAAATATCACTATGAGATAAGCTCTGTCCTCAGCTGGATATATTCAGTGTCTAGAAGAAGTTGGGCATGTGGGGTTTATTGTCACAAGACAGCTGGAATATAATGATAAATAAATAAATTTTCACTCAATTTTTTTGAGTGAAAAAAATAGCTCCTTTCACATGTTTGGATCCCAATTAAGAATAAGAGCTGGCCTCAAGGATTTTTGGGGTTTTTGCTTGGCACCATATTAGCAAAGGATGTGGCACTTAATATGCACTTCTCCCACGTCTGTGGAAAAGAAGGGCTCCTCTGTGGGTGCTCATGCAGAGTGCTCATTTCTTTGACCATCCATGGTCTTTGTGATGCTGCTGCGTGATGTTGACATTATAGGGAGAAGTGTGATGATTAAGCTCTGATGTCTCTTTAATTGTTTCTTAAACCAGGAACTATGGAGGTGTCTATGTTGGCCTGCCGTCGGAAGCAGCTGCCATGGTTCCCAGTCAGACGAAAGCTGCACCGAAAGGTATTGCAAGGTTGTGTATTGCATTTCTCCTGCTTTCTATGGTTAATTTTATCTAGTATGTCCTTTAAAAATCAATTATTATTTCAGACAGACTGGCTAGCCTTGGAACCTCTTAAGGCAGCAGACCTATTTGTAATTGTCACAGTGATTGTTCCCATTTATTTTAATTTTAACACGCTTTTGCAGAAGGATCCTAGAGGGGATGCTGACAGTGTGGTACATTGTCTTCTGAACAGCTTCTCCACACTCTGAGTGCTCTGTGAATTGAATGAAAACAAAACCCTGTAAGGACTAGGAAGCTGTGATAGATGCACTTGCAGGGCCTCAGCACTATTTTTAGTTTTGAAGGTATTTACTTGCATTGTGGTGAATTCCAGTAATAACAGTTAGTAAGTGCTTGCTTTCAGGTTTATTTCTGTTCTTACATGAAAGCCAGCAGAAACTGTTTCTTTTCCATGTTATATTTTTGAACAGTGGGAAGAAGCATTACGTTTATGGGTACTTAATAGAAAAGTCATAAACATGTGATTATGAAATAATGTAATATTCTTTTGATTTAATACAGCGAAATGCTGCTGTCACATGCATACAGCACAGTGTTTAGTCACTGACTTCTAAAATTTACTACAAAACAAGAAAATGAAAAACAGTAGCATTATTAACCAAAATAATAGTAGCTGGTTTTGGAACAGTACTATCTTTGTTGAAAGGTTTTTTTTTTTAAATGGTATTCTAAATTAGTGATGCGTTACAATGTTTTAACCATCTTTGTCTTTTGTTTTCTAATTAAGATTAGAAGGAAATAAAGACATCAAGATGCAAACAGCTGGAGGTACAGTATGTCTTAATTAACATTATGTGCTTGGCATGTATTTGTTGAACAGAAACAAGGTAGCAATGCTCTCTACACTGCTCTCTGGTGAAGTACATCAGCAGTGCTTAGACCAGTATCTGCACAGACAAAGCTTTTTCCAGGAATGAGTAATTTGCAGCTAGAAAACATCTCCTCTCTTTTGGGGAGGACTTTGAGGACCAAAGTGTGTCACCCACTACGTCACGTACTGGAGCTTTCCTCTTGCTATGGGAGAATCTGTGGGGGCTTCATTTTCCACCAGCTAAAATAGGGCATTGAAGATTTATAGGCTCTGCTCCTGATTTAAGAGTTTTGAATAAATAACAAAAAAAGTCCTTTATAAGTTCATGTCTGCAGAAAAATAAAACAATCTAAGTTTCCGTTCAGAATTTGAACTAAGTAAACATTGACGATTTTTGATAGGGAACTGTTTTGATGTCTGGCCAGTGAGGAGCAGGAAATTATAAAGCTGCCAGCAATTTCCATAAGAAGCAGAAGCCTTTTCTAATTTAGGTGAAGAGCCAGAAACAGTTTTGGCTGGTGTCAGTGCTGGACGCAGGCCTAGTAGAGTGGAACACACATATAGTGTTATCTTTAATCATATGAATGGTTAAAGCTCCATGGGCTCTTCTAGCAGCAGTCTTAAACAGGAAGACCTTCAGTTGGTCTTCACAGCTAATTTCAGTAACCTGGCTGAGATGTCTAAGCTATTAACACCATCACTCTTGACCAGGTCAAGGCTGAAGCACCTTCTTCAGGTTGCAGCTTTCCATCTGTGGCTTATGAACAGAGTCTGGATTAGGTCTTTGTCTAGGTGCTTTAGTTAAATGCCTGAGGTCAGGTAGAATCAATCACTTGATGTTTTTTGCTATTTAGAATAGTTGAAAATGCACTTTGCCTTTATTCATGCAATACCAGGGCTTGCCTGCTGACTCAAGTCTTACACAGATGATCAGCTTTAAATCTAAAAAGGGTTCTCTGAGCTCCACAAGTTTATGTGCATGTGTGTCTGCAGGTCATAGACTACAAATCTCTCAGCTTTTAGTGACAACTTAGTTCTCTGGTTTATGCATAGTGTTCCTGTATTGCTTTACCAATATTGCTTTACCAGTCTACCTAAATCTGTTCCTTTCTTTTTTTTTTTTTTTTTTAACAGTCTGCTAAGACCAGATGCCAGTGCTTTAGAGAGAGCTGTCTTTGTGCTGAAGAATTTTATATTTACGTAGCCTTCTGGAGAGCAAGAGAGATTAGAGCACCAAAAAATCTAAACTGTTGCAAGTTCCAACTACGGGTAAAGCTTAAAGTACAGCGTTGCATCAGTTTCCTAGGATGGTTGTATTATGGAAACCTCCTCCTGTTCTCCAGTGAAAAAGGAAATTGGTGAACTCATGGTGGATGTTTCTGCACAAGAGCTAACTTTGATGATCTGCAACTTATTTCTCTGTGGCCATATTGCAGATTTCATCAGCTATCAGCTACGCTTCATATATTTTCTCCAACAATTTTTGATAGATTTTATATAGAAAACCATCACTACTGTCCACTCAATAGTTCCTATGGTAGGTTCCTGTAAATTAATTGTTAATTTAATTCAGAGTAATATATTTCACATGTTTGCATCTTTTTGGTAATATTGCAAATTTTAATACTTACGCTGTGAAAACTTAAGAATAGGATGAAATAAGCATAAGATCATCAGGTTCTTTATAATTACTGCTGTCACTTTTTTACAGTGAGACAATATTAGTGTTTAGTTTTCACCATTTAAAAAGATATTGCTCAAGGAAATTTATTTCAATAAGAACAATGTACTTCATCATAATATTTACATGTCTGTTTATGTTTTTCTTCAGCTATATCTCTTTTATAAAACACTGCATGTAAAAAAATTACTAATGAACTGAATTATTATGTTATGTGTTCTATTTCATGTAGTATTATAAGACAAGTCCTTGCATAAGGATGAAGTGATAATATTTTCAGAGGTGGCAGGACTAAACTCCAGTGCTGTATCCTCCTGAATTTCAGAGGATTTTTGCTCACTATTGGATTTTTGTATCCCTGACTCATCCATAAGCATCTCCAGTATGGCAAATTGAAACAGAATGAGTGTTATTATTACTTTAGCAAATTTTTGAGGTTTTAAAGTTCATTAAGTTAATAGCAACTGTAAGTTTTCCAGTTAACATAAAACAGATTGTACATTTCCATATGGCTGAACAAGTATTTAAATTATTAAAGCCTTTTGCATAGTTCTTTAGTAAAATTTTTTAATGAGACATGATATACCATACACTTTAAACAAACAAATAAACAAAAAAGCCCAACTCATACCACATTAATGTATTACTGTAGATCAATGACCACTTTTAAAATTAAAAGAAAAAGAGCCAACTGGAAAATTTGGACATGAAGAAGTAAACCACTGTGAACCATGAAATTCCTGCCCATTTAACTGATACCTGTCATGACCAATGAACAAGGTTTGACTATAATATCCAGTAACTTGCAGCTTTGACTTTTAAATAGAGGTAGTTTGATGTGAGGCTTGCAAAAAGAGATATTTAAAAATATTCCTTGCTTTTCCATTTTTTAAGTATTTATGACATTATTTATTGCTATTCTCTAGAAATCTGCTACTTGGGTTATCAACGATTTCAGGCTTCCAGCTCCTGAAGACAAATATGCATCTCATTCTTGACCCCTTCGACCTCAAATCAAGATGAAATAAGCTTGAAGATTAAGATGCGGTGTTAAAATATCTCAGTGTGAATGAATGTCTGTTGATTTTATCTGCTGAGTCTTGTTCTTGCAAGCCAAGCTGATGAGAACTCAAGTAGCACTGAGTAATAAACATGCAGGCTTGCTTCTCACCTGCTTACCGTAGTATAAGGGTATAGTTTCCATTTCACGTGTTCCACAAATGGTCTAAATGGTTTGCACAGCACAAGTTAATTTAGTACAAAGCAATTAGGCCCACGCCTGACCTGATCACGATTGCCTTTCCCAAAGCAGAAAAAACACCAGTCGTCCCAGGATACATCATCGTTCAGCTAGTGCTCGAAAAGCCAACAACAGATGCCAGTAATCAACCCCGTTGTTTGTCCACTTCTATCCTTCAGTTGCTGGGAAGAATCATCAAAAAGGTGGACAGGGCTGAACTCGAACATCACTTGTTCTGCTACTGACATCCGAACCCCCATGTGTGGGCAGAGGAAAGAAAGAGGTGATTGCTAATGAATAGCTCCCACCAGTTGGTGGTGGGACAGTTGCAAAGGGTATTTTACTTGGTTTACGTCATTGCTTGTTTTTCCTGTGCAGAGCTAAAGAGAAGCTTGGAGCACTTTGCAGAATTGGTCTTTTAATGTTTCATCCTCTGAATGTGTGGGAGGTACGGTGGTTTCTTAATGTTTTTGTTCCTGTGCATCATTTACTCTCAAAAGCTTACTGATAAACTGACAAATGTTCAGCATCATGGACTGGAGTCTCTAAAATAGATACACATTTATTTATGCTACGCGGGCCTGTACCCATCAAACTAAATAGCCAGGGCCATGCCCTTGTCTCTGATTTGCAGACTCTTGTTTTCCCAAGGACAAGATCTAGAAACTGCTTGACAGGACACTGTATTCTGTCTTGGCTGAATCCCACTTAGGGAACTGATTTTCTGCTCGTCAAAACTCCTCTCTGGTGAGCAGCCTTTGTTAATAAAAGCACATGATCTTTCATGGAGAAATGGGTGTATCTGCTTTTTAAAACTTACAACCTATAGATATTTCTGTTATGAGGAGAAACCCTATATGCCAGCTTCTAGCTGTGCATTTGATGGCATCTTTGGAGAATATTTAGGCACTCAAACGATGGTTCAGTGTGAGAATTAAAAACAGAACACAAGCCATTGAATGACAGAGCTATTATTAAGGAATATAGTATTTATGAAGAAGAGACATTTAAATGTTGGGGCTGTATTACCATTTCCTTTGCTGTTGTCACTCTGTCTCCAGCCAGAGCTGGGGAGCCAGTGAAAATAGTTCAGCAAAGAGTGGATTAGGGCTTTATGATCTCAGAATATCTGATCTGAGACTCTTTGACAGCCCAGAAATATGCAGGAATTCACATAACTCTGAGAAGTGACTCTTGAAAAATTCTGGAGTATGAAAGCATAGGATTGAAACTACAGTTTGTGATTAGCTGAAAAACAATCAAAATATCTTGGATTGCAAATTTTGGTCTAGTACAAACTATTTCACCTCAAAGACAGCTGCTCTTTTGAATTATGCTGATAAGACAGTGCATTTATTTTGCTTTCTTCTTAATGCAGGACCTGGAGCTTTGTTGTAAGGGCCCAGCTTCTCAGTGTCTGGTTAGTCCAGACAGAGGCACTGCCCATCCTGTGTGTGCCATCCACATCCTAGTGTAGTTCAGAGGATGTGACATAGATCTAAACCTCTGTGTTGCTCGAGGGTTAAATCTGTCGCTAAGAGGGTTGCAGAAGACCTGGTAAATGCTGTTGTAAGCTCAGTTAGGACTTCATTCACTAGAAATGAAATCCTTTCATAGCAAAGAGTCCAAACAAGGCTGATGCTGCAGAAATTCGTAAAGGTGCAATTTGTCTCTAATGAACACAAGGTACTAATTTACTTGATTTCATGCTGCCTGTCTAGCAGAGGAGTCTGTGCTATATTGGACTATGGCTGAAATGGCATCACTATTCCCTGTCACCCACGCAAGTCTAGCAATTCTCAATAATCGTGCTTCCCAAGCAGTCGGTGAGTCACTGCTGATCTGTTTCCTGCAAAGTAGACCTCTGTTCCGTTCCCATGGTGATCAGAAGTGACAATTATTACGGGCTGCTACTACAGTTTCTCAGTTGTGTGTGCCCACTAAAAGAAGCTCTTACCTGGTTACAGTCCCTTGGTGTTTTGCAGTACATCGTTATTGCTTCCTGTTGACAGCAATTTAAACACTTCAGGTGAATTGGCTTTATGGAGAGCATGCTGAAGGAAGGGGATTTGTGGAGTATTTTTGTTTTGCAATGTATTTAGAACAAGACCAAGAAAGTAATGGCTCTGTAAACTTTCCATAGAACAATGGTGTGCCAGTACTGCAGGAAACCTTTTGAGGCTGGGCAGAATGATCCAACCCTTGTTTTAAGAACAAACATGCACAGAACTTAGATTTATCATAATAGGAGCCATTTAATTTTACACAATCTGACAATTTTTGCTGTAACTCTAGGTTTTGCAAACAAGAGTATTTCCCAGGCAGCAGAAACCTGTCACCCATCTGTGGGACTTTCTGTATACTGGTCACTATCTGGTCACTATTAAAATACCTACAGCTGAAGGTAGGACTCTGCTTGTGAAATGGATCGTTCTGTGAAATGCAGTGAAACTCTCATTAGAATAACTGTACTGAGAAAAGAACTAGAAAGATACCATTGAATGAAGCCTGGATAAAAGGGGACTTCCTGTGCCAGAAAGGAGGAAACACATAGAGAAGGAGAATTATGATATTATGCAGTGAAGACAGATGTAGAAAGAGGTTAGGAACATAAAATGACATAAAAAAGGAAATACTTTAATTAAGTATCTGCTCCATTTCTCTGTGATTCTAATCTCTGGAAAACAGAGAAAGAAGTAGACCGCTGCCAAATTGTTTTAAGACTGAAGAGAAAGGGGGATTGGCTTATCAGTTCATTCCAACAACCCTCATAAGCCTGAGACTGCAAACCTGTGGGGAAATAACTTGTCTCATTTTTATTTGCTTCATGCCTAGTGTAATGAGCCCATGAACCTTATAGGTCCTTTTGGGTGTTACCAGTATATATAAATATCCTGCCGTCTCTTTCAAAATTTCTGTTGATGTTCCCTTAGTTTGCCTCTCTGTTGCAGACTGAGAAAATACACAATATGTAAAAATAATTACCAGGGTTAATACAAGAAAAGATTACAGAACATGTGAAAAGGAAGCAAGAGCTTAATCTGAAAAACAGGATCGAGTTAGAACCTAAGCTTTGGTTTAGTTATGCCATGTATTTTAGATTTTTTGTATAATTAATGAATCACTGTGCAAGTGGTTAGTTTTGTCACAGCACCCTTTTTGGTACTCTGGGAATTATCAGTCCGCTCACAGAAATTTTTTTTCTAGTCTTTGATTCCTATGTTATAGGAGATGGCACTAATGTGAAATACTAAATTCTGCACTTTGCCTTTGTTGCCCACTTTTTATGTTGGCCAAATCTCTGTGTTGTCTGTAGGATGGATTCAGCTCCATAAAAACTGAGCTCACTGGATTCTTACCGTGAGGCTGTAATTCAGAACAACATGTTAATTAGAGGCAGGTCATATTTGCTAACTGTTTTGTGGGGGACTGTTGGAAAATGTAAGACTTTGTTGCAGTTAGGGAGGTAGTCAAACTTTGGAGAGAATCCACACTATCACTACCAAACTTTACTTGACAGTATGCAAACATAACACTACACACATAAATAAACAAAATCAGGGAGGTAACACACACCTTTGGGCTTACATCTAATATCATATTTATGGTTATATAGCACTGGACACTGACTGTAACTTTGAGCTGTGAATATTTACCTACAGCTAGGTTTGCATCCCCCAAATGATATTGCTGTAAGGAAGCCTTGGAAGGGCTTCCTAGTACCTGGTTTGTTTGTAGGACCCTCACATGCTTTTGAGAAATCAACAAATAGATTTTCTCTAAAATTAAAATATTTAATCAGATCTTAATGGATAAATAGTATCAACTTGATCAAACTCCAAATATCTGCTTATTATAACAATGTACTTTGTCATTGAAGTCTCACATGAAACCAGTTGCCTCCTTCTTTTTCCTCTTACAAGTTGTGGATTACTTTAATAAATTCTTTTAGTTTTACAAAGTAACTGCTTCGAATCATCAGATAAAACCAAAACAGTTTTGGCAGGGAACTAATTTGTAATAAGGAGACTGTGCCAGCCTGGGGAAACAGAGGTTCTATAAATTTCAAATTATTTGTAATAGCATGAATAATGGTTGGAGAACTTTCACAGCACTCTTAAAGAGTCTTTGTTTAAGACATCATAACTTGTATAAGGATTGCTTCTTGAGAAACCCAAGATTTCCAGTGAAAAGAGCCCTGAAAATCCCTACTTGGGAAATAAGTTTTGATTTATGATAATATTTTTTTCAAGAGCAGTGTTATATTTTTCTCTTTGAGTTTCGAGAGGAAGCCAAATTCTCTTTTGAGCCAGTAAGGTAAACAATCTGTCTCTCCTTGCCTGCAAACAATTGCAGACAATTCTCATTCAGAGGTACAAGAAAAAAGATAAATGGTATTGGCTAGCTCTATCATGGGGACATATATGTTTATACACTTGAAATTAATTCAAATCTTTAACAAGTTAAGATAGATTAGACTAGATTTCATGCTTTATCCTTTGAAGTATTTTCATTAAATCATGGTATTATTTTTTTCCTGTTGGTTGAAGTAATCCCTGGCGAAACTATTTCTTCTGTATTTTTTGGAAGAATGTGTAATTCATTATAGTTTTCAGCACTTCTTGCACTATTTCCCATTTTTATCTTGAGTTCACCTTCTGGCATAAAACTCTGCCACAGCCTGGGTTTTACCTTTGCTCAGGTGAGCACTCCAAGTGGATGCCACTGGAGAACATTTTACCCTGAACACTGTTTTTTTCAGCTTCAGTTGAAACATGGGCAGTGCTGCCTGATCATTCTCTAGGAGGAGTGTTTACTGCACGCGTGACTGTATCATCTGGAGACTTGGACTGAGATGGTTTTAGGAATCTTCATTACCCATGAGGGTGTTGAAAGCTCATCTTGCCTCCTGCATGACACCTCCTTGTCATGGTTTAACCCCAACCAGCAGCTGAACCCCACGCAGCTGCTCACTCAGTCCTCCCCAGTGGAATGGACAGTTGGAAGAGAAAAAGAGAAAAAATTCGTGTGTTGAGGTAAAGAAAAATCCACACACATAAGCAAAGGAAAACAAGGAATTCATTCACCACTTCCCATGGACAGACAGGTGTTCAGCCATCCCCAGGAAAGCAGGGCTCTGTCACCAGTAACAGCCACTTGGGAAGACAAATGCCATCACTCTGAAAGTGTCTCTCTTTTGTTCATCTTCCCCCAGCTTTATATTCTGAGCTTTATATGCTGATATGGAACACCCCTTGAGTGAGTGGGGGTCAGCTGTCCTGGCTGTGTCCCCTCCCAGCTTCCTGTGAATCCTCAGTCCACTTGCTGGCAGGGTGGGGTGAGAGGCAGAAAAGACCTTAACTCTGTGTAAGCACTGCTCAGCAGTAATGAAAACATCCCTGCATTACTGGCACTGTGTCCAGCACAAATCCAAAACACAGCCCTACTCTAGCTACTCTGAAGAAAATAAGCTCTTATCCCAGCCAAACCCAGCACACTCCTTCAAATACACCTGTGGACAAGCAGCATTGTGTTACAAAGTTGGAAGGCACAAGATGGTGGGAAAGTGCCTCCATCACAGTTCAGTTTGTGCAGTGATGTGCAAAACAAGAGTAAACATTATTGATACATCAGTTGGATAGTTGACTTTGCCACATTTCAAAGTCTCTTTAGAGTAACTTTCAGTGATGACAAAAGGAGCAAGAACATAAGGAATCGGGTCCTGTCATACAATATCATAAATGCCTGTATTAGACATTACAAATGATTAGCAGCATCCTGTGTACTGTCATTGCATTTGACACAAAGTAGTTGCAGTCTTGTAATAATTTCATCTGCACACCTCTGTAGATAGTAAGGGAAATTACTCCCAGTAGACAGTGGCTGATCATTTGACCTGTAGATTTTCTTGCCTAGGTCATGGAGTCTGGCTGATATTCACAGAGTGTATCTCTTCGTGATCTGGACACCCCCACTTTGCAACCTGCTGGTTTTGCAGTGCACCTCTGTGGTGTCTGCCAGTGTAAATAGCCAAAGTGGTTTGAAGAAACAGCTGGTTGATTGGTGGGGCAGAAGGACACCTCCATAACATACTCCCTCTGTTCATCCCACTGTCCTTTTGTTGCTCTCGGGGAGGTGTGGCAGCTTCACACCCCCCAGGGGAGCAGCCATGTGCTAGTGACCCTCCCCAGGCCAGCTGTACCACTCCATACCCACCCTGGACAACGGGCCAGTACAGACAGCACTGCTGAGCTGGAGAGGCTGCTTTGGGCTTTGGCTGGCTGAAGTCTGAAGTAGTGCTGGGAGTTGTTTTTCTGCTTCCCTTGCTCTCTTAGCAGCAGACCCCAAGTAACTGCACTGGGTTTCCTTTTATGTGCCTCCTGAACAAGCCTTATGTTCAGAGCTGTGCTGGTGACAATCAAATTAATCATCATCCCGTCAGCAGCTGCACTTTGTTGGGCTCTCCCAGCAGTCTTAGAATCTCATCCCAGGCTGTAGGCTGAATAAATCCTTGTCCAAAGTTGGTCAGCAAACCGTGCCTGGCCTCAAGAAACAGCTTTGATTAGGGACAGCAAATTTTTTGCTATTATTCATGATTGTTTTCTTCAAATGTGTTTTTGTGGGAAAGAGTCCTACAGACCTGGATGGCAATGCTGGCTTCTTGAAGCCTGAAACTTTGGCATACTTTACAGAAAAGATGTTCTGATGAGAGAGAATCCCAAAGCAGGGGATTTAGGATTTAAAAAACAAAACCCCTCCAAAATGTGTAAGGAATCCTATGTAATAAACCTTGATATGCCTCTGCTGCTCTCATTTCTGTAACACTGAATTGGTTGCTCCTTAAAAGCTGCAAATGTCTGAAGTTTTGATTTCGAAGTATCTATACATGTAATTTTAGGAGTTAAAAATTTACCTTTTTTCAAAACACTTATTTCAACTTTTGAAAAAAAGTTGCCCTATTATCCCGATATCCAGGAAATATCCCAAATCAATTAATCAATCACTGCAAAGCTCATGATTATTTATTTTTCACTTTCGGGTTTCATTTTAATAGATAGACTCAAATGCTGGTATTAAAATGAGGGGTTATTTCATCTAACAAAATATTTAGCAATGACAGTGCTAACAGTACTACTTGTCACTTTGGCATTGCCTGTGACAAAATTATAGTTTATGGACATAACTTAAAAATCAAATTATTTTAAATAACTTTGCTTCTAAAGGAACTTTTAGGTCAAGTCTGAAAGATCATATAGAGTATATAAAAACATTGTCTCTGAGCTACTTCAGATTGTCCTCTAAGCCATAAAAATATGTCTCTGAGGTTTTTTTCTATAATGAAAGTCATGCTGTTGTCCAGTTGATTCATTAGAGCTCTGGTCTAGCCTCTTTACAGATGCTGCTATTATTCTGCAATGAAAAAAGGCAAACAGCCATTTCTGGGTGCTCTGTAAAGTCTGAAAAGCAAGATAGCTTAAAATAAATGTTTGTACCCTGCTGTGTTCTTATGATCTCCAATGCACTTTGGGCACTACTAAACTATAAATAAGATCAAAATATTCATTCTCTCATGCTCAAAAAAATGTGAAGAATGACAAAATGAAGCTTCTTGATATATTTGTATTATGACATATTTTGACAATGTGATCGATATTGGGGTTTTTTCCATGGGATACATGCTACAATAGACTAACCTAATTAGATATCTATGAAAAAGTATATTTTCTCTTGAAATTTTGCAAATACTTTTTTATTCATTTTATCATTGCTTTGTCATTGCTTTGGGCCAATTTGTTTCCCAGGAATGTGCTTTCCTTGCCTGTACAAGTTTGACAATAAAAATGCGGTTTTTCTGTCCTTCTCTTATTTTTGAACTACTGACAGCTGGTTCTTTGTTATCCAAAGATGGTGTTATTACCAAGGGCAACATCTGCTAAAGATTTTCAGTTGCCATCTAAAATTCAGAATGAAAATGTCAAGTCTCCAGCTTGATGTATTTCAAATTTTCTGTTTTGCCTTTACTGTAATTTACTGAGAACTCGAATGTTTTCATCATGATACTGAATGGGTTAAAATAAACATAAAAACAACAAGAGGGGTGGTACCCTTACTGCTTCACAAAAACTAGTGTAGGTACATCAAGGTATGAAAGACATTTGAAAAGAAAGCCCAGCACTTGCCTTTGGGTGGACAGTCACTCTTTGGGAGTGTGATGTGAAAATGTAAAGTTTTCCTAACCACCCAGATGACAAGCCTGTAAAAACAATTAATCACTCATTTATTCTCTCTGTGTCTTTAATTTTATTTTTGTTGTTGTTGCTGTCATTACTTAAAGGTAGGAAAAAACTCAAAGTACACAACAGCCATTTTTCAGCAGGTTCTTTGTTGGTTGTCTGGTTGGTTTTGATTTTTACTGTTTATCTTATTTCAGAGCTAAAAATAGCCATGAGGGGCTGGGAATCAGAAACTCCAGCCTTCCTTGTGCCACAGGCTTGTTAGTCTTGGCTGAATCACGTAGGTGGAATCCTTCAAAAACAGTTTTTAGACTTGATTGGTCAAGCAAGGGGCTTTTGTTTGAATGACATCTTGATACTCCTTCTCTGGGGAAAGCTGAGCAGAGTTTGTAGCACTGTGCACATTTCTGAGGCTCTTGGGGCCACCTTTGAGACTGGGTGACACGGTGAGGAGACCACACTTGGCCAGCAGGCAGCCTAGCAAAGGGCTGGATCTTCCTCTCGGCCCTCTCCCTCCTTTCTGCTGCTTCGAAGAAGTTTCTCTGCCTGAGAAACACAGCCCCAATGTATTTTACATCAGCTGGAGAATAAAATTTAGCACCTCTTACGAGTGCAAAAAAGGAAGGTGAGGGTGAGGGGTTTGGCGGTGAGCAAAAAAGCAGGAGTGTGTTAATGATGTTGATGAATTACTGTTTGTTGAAATGCTACTCCCTGCATTTCTTCAGTGGAAATTACTCTTTCCTAGATGGAGAAGCAATCAGTAGCTTGACTTCATTACAAATGCCAAAAAACATTACTCACGTTAGCAAAACAGCTTTTTGTTCTGTCCTTTTATCTCTTTAAAAGCCTCAGAACCTGTTACTGTTTTAGTAACAGCTTGGAAATGAGTTGGGTTTTTTGTTTTCCATTTTGGGTTTTGTGTTTTTTTGCTAACTAGGAAAAGCATTTAATCCCTGATTTCATTCCCTGTTAAAATACATCAGTATAGATCCTTCTGTGAATTGTCAATCACATTTGCAGCTCTGTTGAGGTCAGAGCAGCAGGCACAGCAAACCCTGTGAGCTGACCAGCAGCTCTGCACATGGAGGGGTGCTGAGGTGGTGGGTAGATGCATTTTTGGCTTGGGGGGATGTCTGTGTCTGTGTTTCTTTTCATTTGACATCATTAATTCCATCAGCACCCACTTTCAGGGTTGAACAGCTGCCAGTGCACCTGTACAGAAAGCCCTGGCAGCAGCTTGCATGTTTTTTCTATGGATTTTAGCAAAAATCCAAACATGGCAAGGACTTCAAGTGAGCTTTTCACACACTGAGATCTGACTGAGTAAACAGCTGTTTTATGTCTCACTTGAGACTGTCACTTTTTTCCATATTAGATGTACTTCTCGGTGATACCTGTGTCTGAGCACAGGAGTCTCTTCTGACTCTAAGGGCAAGTATTAAACTCGTTGCTGCTCCCAAACTGTTTGGACAGACCCAACAGGTCTGCAGAGGTCCAAACCTGAGAAAAAAAATCCAGTGTCAAAAAAATCCAGACTTAACCTTGTTTCGCCCAAGAAAATGTGTGAATTTTGTGACCAAATTTGTTCAGAAGAAGAGATTGCATTTGGACAAAAGGCGTTTACTCTTGACTATGACCAGGGAAAGGACACATGGCAGAGGTATTTCAGTGTTTCCCTTATGTCCAGCCTGCAATCACTTTGGTCCTCAATGTAGCATTAGAGGTTTTCTGTCCATTGCTCATACACTCTACTGGATAAAATTGCAAGGGAGTCACCAGCTCTTGCTTCTCTCAAGGGACCTGAAGACACGTGGCCAAGAGGTGGGGCTGGACTGTCCCTGGGCACAGGGAGCAGAGCTGTGTCCAAGGCTCCAACTCCTCTAGTGGAGCAGGTGCAGCCACAGAGGTGGCAAAGACAGGAGAGATCCTAGC